>NW_024356249.1:22626881-22671954 GCF_902729225.1 Pteropus medius
GGATCTTAAAATAATCATACTAAGTGAAATAAGTCAGAGAGAAAAGATTGAAAATCTCATAATATCACTTATATGTGGGATATGAACCTGAAACCAATAAGCAGAACAAACAAACAGAGACTCATGGACATGGAAAATGGACTAGTGGTTACCAGAGGTTAAGTGAGGAGAGGGGAGAGGAGAAAAAAGACAAACAAACAAACAAATAAATAAAATTATGTATGCAAAAAGTAAAATTAAAAAAAGAGAACGAAATAAACCTTCCTCACAGTAAAAACAATCAAACAAAAACCAGTCAACATAGTGAAAAAGCGGTCTATGAAATAGGAGAGAATATCTGCTAATCATATATCTGAAAATACACTGATGGCCCCTACCTTACAACAGTTAGACTTACACATTTCACTTTATGATTGTGTGAAAGTAATAAGCATTTCATAGAAACCAGCTAGGGTAAGCTATAATGTTCGGGAGAGTCAAGGCATTTTCAGCTTAAAGTATTTTCAATTTTATTGGGGTGTAATCTCATCATAAGTCAAGAAGCATCTGTATATAAAGAATTCATACATGTCAATAGCAAAACACACATTCAAACAGTTCAAAAATGAGCAAAGAAACTGAACAGACATTTCTCCAAAGAGAGGTACAAATGGCAAACAGGTGTATGAAAAAGTGTTTGGCATCACTCATCGGTAGGGAAATGCAAATCAAAACCACAGTGATATTTCATCTCACATCTGCTAGAATGGTTTTGAACAAAAAATAGTAAGTATTGGCAAGTATGTGTAGAAAAGTTAATGCTTATACAGTGTTGATGGATATATAAATCAGTACAGCTATGAAATGGAATAATAGCTATTAGTGATCCAAAGGAATAAAAACAATTTTGTTTTAAATATAATTTAATATGTTAAATGTGTTAAATTATTGGGTATATTACATTTCCAATACAGCAGCACGTATAAGATGATGTAATGTATACAAATTAATAGCTTCAAAACAAAGGCAATCTTATTTTCTAGTATTTATTGACCAATTACAAACATGGTCATAACATAGATCCTCAAAGTTATTACCTTTCAGATTCAACTTAGAAAGTTTTTACTAACCAAATCTGTGACCACACACCTGGAGTTTCTGATTTTGTCAGTTGAGAAAAGGAGGCAGTGGCTAAGAAGGTGTATAGTTTAAACTTTCCAGAAAATTTACATCAGCATTACAGATTTGGATTTCTTAATCTGCTCATATTTGAACCCTTCTTAAGTTAAAAAACAAAAACAAAACCACTAACAAGTGAGAAATCGAATGATCTAAGAACACAAAAATATACTTGGGAACAAATGATGTAAGAATTTAGGGTACCAAACAATTTACTGAAAGACATCAAATCTTTCACAAATTACCCTTGGAAGAAGAGCTCTAAACTCTATTCAAAACTGTTCAGAAGAAAGAAGAGGTTTGAACATGACACATAAAAATTAGGGGCAGAGAATCACTCCTAGAAAGGATATTTATAGCTTGATATACAAATGAACCAGAAATGGTAAAATCAAATGATTTATGCTTTCAACCTAACAAAAAAATTATGTGAACAAAAACCAAAAACTAAAGAGGCTAATAATAAGAAATAGAGGATAAAACAGAATAAAGCATAAAAATGTAACAGGATAATGAAAATAGGCTGGAAAAGAATACAATATGCATGAATAGACAGGGCTGTACATAGAGAATTTGTATAAGATAGTTGTGACATTTCAAAGTGAAATACGTTGAATTGTCTTAGTACATTTTGGAAGTAGAAAACTAAGCAAGGCCAGAATGTCAAGATATGTGCAAAATAATGATACAGAACATCTACTTCACATCACATACAAAAATTAAGTAAAAATAGGTCATAGATACAGTGTAAGAGATAGAAAATAAAACCCTTAGAAATAAATGTAGTGGTAAATCTTTGTGACATTATTTTAGGCCATGTTTTTCAGTAATATTAGAAGCACAAGTGACAAAAGAAAAGAGATACATTTGATTTTGTCCAATTTAAAAACTTTGTGTCTCATAGGACAGATCAAGAAAGTTAATGGCAAACCCATATAATGGAAGAGAGTATTTGTACATCTTATGTGACTTGTATACAGACTATATAAAGGACACTTACAACTCTAAGTAGACATAAAACCTTATTTAAAAATGGACAAGTAATTTAAGTAGACATTTCTTCAAAGAAGACAAACAAGTAGCTAATAAGCACATGATAAGATGTGCAACATCCTTATTCTTTGGGGTTTCAATCAAGGAAGATGAACGAGCTCTAGAGATTTGCTGTAAAGCTTTGTACTTATAGTCAATAATGATATATTTTACCCTTAGAAATTTGTTAAAAGGGTAGATCTCATGGTAAATGTTCTTACCAAATTAAAATTAAAATTAAAAAATAAATAAAAGAAGAAAGAAATGTAAGTAGAGGCGGGGTGGAAACTCGACCCAGAATTTTTGAATTGCTCTGAAGCCTCAACATTTTAAAAGACAGCTTACCCATGAATAAAACTTAGAATGAATCAATGAAAGGAAAATTCAAATTTATACTACTTAATATCCACTAGGTGGTGGTGGTGGTGGTGGTGGTGGTAGTAGTAGTAGTAGTAGTAGTAGTAGTAGTAGTAGTAGTAATATAGTAGTAGTAGCAGCAGCAGCAGCAGCAGTAGTAGTAGTAGTAGTAGTAGTAATAATAATAATAATAATAATAATAATATAAAATAATAATAAATTTTAAACCTTGGAAAATAAGTTTAATGAGGATGTAGAGAATTTGCAGCTCTCATACATTTTGGGCAGAATTAAAATGAATTAGCCATTATGCAAATTTTCATTTGACAGCTACTGAAATAGTTAAAGGTAGAGTAGATCATATGGCCCAGGTATTTTACTCCTAGGTGTCCACCCACAAGAGGCGAGAACATATGTCTTCACAAAAGCCTCTATACAAAGGTTTATAGCAGCATTATTTATAATAGCATCCAAAAATAGTGGAAACAACCCAAACGTACATCTACTCATGAATGGATGAACAAAACCTGGTATATTCATACCTGAAACATATTCAGCCATAGAAAAGAATGAAGTACCTATACATGGATAAACCTGGAACATATTGTGCTAAATAAAAGAATCAAATCACGAAAGACCATAAATGATATTCTGTTGACATGAAGTGTCCAGAATAGGCAGATCCATAGAGAAAGGAAGTCGATTAGTAATTGCCAGTACTGGGAGAGGCAGGAATTGGGAGCTGCTAATGGATATGGGGTTTCTTTTTGGTGTGATGAATACATGCTGATCTTTCAGCGAGAACTTGGCAACATGGGCCAGAAGCTGTGTGGATGAACATAGCTCTTCATCCAACAGTTTTACCTCAATGTTCTTAATCAGATAATTACACAGTGATCATCTATGTATTCCTCATAGTTATACAAAATTACTAACCTCCCCAAAGTTCAATAACGGATAAACAAGAGTTGTTATATATATGTGAAATGACACTTGGAAGGCATAGAAATGGTAGCATAAATGTAATTTTAGTTATCTGGAATTCTATTCATGACATATTGTTAGGTTCAAGAAGCCCAATTACAGAATAAAGTTGACACTGTGTACACACATTGTAATCCACACAATTCTGGGATTAGAAAATACTAGAGCTTGACAATTACATGATGCCTGGAATGGAGTTGACTAGAAATTTTTCTGGAGGAATGACAGAAGGCAGAGTGTGAAATGTGGCCTCCAGACTTGTGATACTGTTATGGCACGAACGATTCTAAGACCCACGGAGCCAATTGAGATTAATTATGAGCCTTTATTAGCTGGCTGGCGACTGACTCTCTACCACGCAGAGTTAGAGGAAATCAGCCCCGAGCTTCCAGAGGAGGCAGTTTATAAAGCCTCCTACTACATCCTTGAATAAGCAGATTACAAGAAGCAGAAGTTAGCCTTTAATGTTTTGTACAAAGTTAAATGTATCCGAGGGAACTCTCAGATCAAACAGGGCCTAATAGACAGTTTTATCATCTTCACCTTGGAATGTTGCGCTTCTCCTGGGGCTCACGCCTGGAGATATCACCTCCCTGTAACTGAGTTACTGCTCTCCCTGGGGGCTGGCACCTGGAGATACCACCTCCCTGAAACTGGAGAATTTCCACTTTTACAATACAAGCTAAAGACTAACTCTTACTGACATCATGAACAAGACAGGTTCTCACTTTTCCCACAGAGTGCCTGAGATCATGCACCTCCTGCTACCTTAACTCTCATACAGTGACAATAATCAATAGCTGTCGCTGCACCAGAAATTATGCAAAAAAAAAAAGGCAATAAAATACCTCATTCTGTATTTTGGCCTACGATAGAGAAAGAGACAAGGAAGGAAAGAAACTCAAAATGAAAGAGCTGAATAAGACAAATATTGCACACACACAGATTCTCACACAGATGACAGTAAAAACTGCTGAAATTCTAACGCAAAGATAAGCAGCCCTTTTGATACCACCCTGCAATGAGAGGGCACCTGCCGAAATGACAGGTGTTGACTCCAAAAGGAACTGCTAAAGACAGAAATACTGCATTGAAACAAATTGCCTAATCCTCCTCTGAGGGCATGAGCAAGTTGATAAACTGTAAAAGTGGAAATTCTCCAGTTTCAGGGAGGCAGTATCTCCAGGTGCAAGCAGTAACTCAGTCACAGGGAGTCGTGATATCACCAGGCGCCAGCCCCAGGAGAAGTACAACATTCCAAGGTAAAAATAATAAAACCGTCTACTAGGCCCTGTTTGATCTGAGAGTTCCCCGGATACATTTATCTTTGTACAAAACGTTAACGACTAACTTCTGCTTCTTGTAATCTGCTTATTCAAGGATGTAGTAGGAGGCTTTATAACCTGCCTCCTCTGGAAGTTCGGGGCTGATTTCCTCTAACTCTGCGTGGTAGAGAGTCAGTCGCCGGCCGGCTAATAAAGGCTCATAATTAATCTCAATTGGCTCCGTGGGTCTCAGAATCATTTGTGCCACAACAAAACTGAACATTTAGAAGCACACTCTCCAATTGCAACCATGAAGCATGCACAGAACACAGGCTGTATCAGGTCAATCCCTCATTACGTGTCAATATACTCATTCAATTACAGACACGTGTCACATGTTTAGTTAAATTTCTGATAATACAGTTTCTGCAATTCTCCTGGAGAAATTAGTAATCAGGATCAAAAAGAAGGGTATTAAACCCTCCTAGAAGATTTCCTTACTCTCAGAATCTCAGGTCAGGATGCCTCAGATCCAACAGAGTAAATTACTAACAAGTAGTGGGACATGATCTTCTTAGGCTAGTAGAGCTAAAAACAAAAACAAAAACAAAAACAAAAAAAACCCCTGGATTCTCCTCAAGTCTCATGTCAACAATGCTTTTGTCAGCAGAGGGCATCCCAACTTAGCCCTGGCTCCTAACATTGACCGCAGGCCAAGGGGATCAGTATTTCAGGGTGTTTCTGTGCCCTGATCTATGGGTCCTGGCAGTAGGATGAGAGGGGTCCCAACAGCCTCATTCATTCTAAGCCCTCCATAGATGGGTCATGGGGGTCAGGCTGACGGAATAGACAACAACAGCTATGTGATCGGGGCTCAGCTATGTAATTATTCTGTAGGTCTTTTTATGTCTGTAGTCAGGAGTGGATGACCTGGATCTCAGATGGACTCAATAATGTATCTCATGATTCACAGACTATCAGTATGGATGCCTTTTTTTTTTTTAAATTCTGTGCATCCTCTATGACAGAATACCTTGGGATTGTTCACATGGCAGCAACATTCAAGAAGACACAAGAATAACCTAAAAGGTGTCTTGAAAACTGTGCTCATAAACTGTACAACATGCCACATTTTGTTGGTAAAACCAAATCATACGGTCAGGCCAAACTCCAGATTTTGGGAAGAAGTCCATCTCTTGATGAAAGGTGGTTCTTTATAGTCTAACACAACTCTGTGAGACCAAATATTTGACCACTACTAACTTTTGCACACTCCTCTTCATTTTTTAAAACAATGTTATAATGTATGATAGAAATATAACTAATTGCATATGTTTCACACATCAAACTTTCATAAATTTGACACTTATGAAATAAACCCTCAAAACCATCATCACTATCAACATTAAAAACATATATGAACATCCACTATTTAAGTTTCCTTGTGCCTTGAATTCTCTCCCTATTGCCCTTCATGGTCTCCCATCCTCAAGCATATATTGTCTAATTTCTGTCATTATGAATAAATATGCATTTTTTCTAAGAGTATATATAAATGAAATCTTACAGTATAAATTTTTCTTGTCTATTTGGCTTCTTTCACACAGCAGATTCTTTTTTTTCATAGTTTGGTTTCATAATTATCTTGTGTCTCATTCGGCCTATTCCTTCCTTCCTTTATAACTTCTACTACTACTTCCTTCCTTCCTTCCTTCCACATGTGTATTCCTTCTATTCCTTCCTTCCTTCCTTCCTCCTTCAGCTTCTTTTTCATTCTTCCCTCCTCCTCCTCTCTCACTCTCTCTCTCTCTTTCTTTCTTTCATTTATTATGGTGACATTGGTTAATGAAATCCAGTAAGTTTCATGTGAACGATTCAACAGTAAGGCATATGTATACATATATTGCATTTTATGTTCACCACCCATAGTTAGATTTCTTTCTGTCATTACATATTTGACCCCTTTACCCCATCTACCAACCCCCTACCCCTAACCTCTGGTAACCACTAGTCTATTGTCCATGTCTATGAGTCTCTGTTTTTCTTGTTCATTTGTTGCTTTTAGGTTTATATACCACATATAAGTGATATCATGTGGTTTTTGCTTTTTCTGTCTGGCTTATTTTACTTAGCATGATTATCTCAAGGTCTATCCATGTTGTCTTAAATGGCAGTATTTCATCTCTTCTTATGGCTAGGTAATATTCCATTGTATATATGTACCACGGCTTCTTTAGCCAATCATCTGTAGTAGGACATTTTGGTTGCTTTCATGTCCTGGCCACCATGAATAATACTGTGATGAACATCGATGTGCAAATATCTTTTTGGATATGGGTTTTCAAGTCTTTGGGGGTAAATACCCAGCAGAGAGATTGCTGGATCATATGGTAGATCGGTTCTTAGTGCTTTGAGGAACTTCCATAATGTTTTCCATAGTGGCTGTACCAATTTGCAGTCCCACCAGCAGTGTATGAGGGTTTATTTTGCTCCCTATCATCTACAACATTACTTGTTATTACTTGTCCTGTTGATTCTACCTATTCTAACCAGTGTGAGATGGCATTTCATTGTGATTTTGATATGCATTTCCCTAATAGCTAGCGATGTTGAGCATCTTTTCATAGATGTGTTGGCCATTTGTATGTCCTCTAGGGAGAAGTGTCTGTTCAGGTCCTCTGCCCATTTTTTGATTGGATCATTTGTTTTTTTATTATTGTTGAGTCTTATGAGTTCTTTGTGTATTTTAGATATTAAATAATGCCTTATCAGAGGCATTATTTGAAAATGTATTTTCCCAGTCGGATGGTTGTCTTTTTATCTCGTTGATGATTTCTTTTGCTGAGCAGAAGCATTTAATTTGATGTAGTCCCATTCATTTATTTTTGCTTTTACTTCCCTTACCTTTGAGGGCAAATTTATAAAATCCCCTTTAAGTCCAAGGTCCTTGAGTTTCGTTCCTATGTTTTCTTCTATGCAATTGATTGTTTCAGGTCTTATAATCAGGTCTTTAACCCCTTTTTGAGTTAATTTTGGTGTCTAGTGATAGACAACAGTCTAGTTTTGTTTTTTTGCAGATGGCTTTCAAGTTTTCCCAGCATCATTTATTAAAGAGACTTTCTTTTATTCACTGTATATTTTTGACTTTTTAGTCAAAAATTATTGCTCATATAAACTTCTGGACTCTCAGTTCTCTTCCACTGGTGCGTGTGTCTGCTTTTCTGCAAATATCATGATGTTTTGATTATTGCCATTTTATCGTATAATTTCAATTCAGGCAGAATAATGGCTCCAGCCCCATTCTTTTTTCTCAGGATGGTGTTGGCAATTTGGGTTTTTTTGTGCTTCCATACGAATCTGAGGATTTTTTGTTCTATTTCTTTAAAAAATGCCAATGGAATTTTGATGGGAATTACATTAAATCCATATAATGCATAATAAGGTCATTTTAACTATGTTGATTCTTTCAATCCAAGAAAATGGAATATCTTTCCATTTCTTTACACCTTCTTCAATTTTTTTAATAGGGTCTTATAGTTTTCATTATATAGGTCCTTCACATATTTTGTTAGATATATTCGTAGATATTTCATTCTTTTTGTTGCAATTGCAAAAAGAATTATTTTTTCCACTTTTTCTGACACCTCATTATTAAAGTATAGGAATTCTATGGATTTAGGAATATTGATTTTTATATCAAGAAACTTTACTGTACTTGTTTACTTTTTCTAGTGGTATTCTTATGAAGTCTTTAGGTTTTTCTACATAGAGAATCATGTCATCTGCAAATAGTGACGGTTTGATTTCTTCGTTTCCTATTTGGATATCTTTTATATCTTTCGCTTGCCTGATAGCACACACTAGATCTTCCAATGTTATATTGAATATAACATTGTTATTCCAATGTTATATTGAATATAACAGCAGCAATAGTGGGCAGCTTTGCCTTGTTCCTGATCTTAGAGGGAAGGTTTTTAGTTTTTCACCATTAAGTATAATGTTGGCTGAGGGTTTGTCATATACAGCTCTTATTATGTTAAGATACTCTCCTTCTATAATGATTTTGTTAAGTGTTTTCATCCTTTATCTGAATCTATTGATATGATCATATGATTCTTATTTTTAATTTGTTTATGTAATGTATCACATCAATTGATTTGCATATGTTGAACCATCCCTGTGCCCCTGGGATGAAGTCCACTTGATCATGGTATAGAATCTTTTTCATATGTTGCTGTATTTGGTTCGCTAGTAACTTATTTAAGATTTTTGCATCTGTGTTCATGAGAGATATTGTTCTGTAGTTTTCTTTTTTTGTGTTATTTTTAACGGGTTTTGGTATTGGGGTAATATTTACCTCAGAAAATGTGTTAGGAAGTATTGCCTCCTACACGATTCTTTGAAGAGTTTGAAGAGCATAGGTATTAAATCTTTTGTGAATATTTGGTAGAATTCTCTATTGTAGCCATGTGGTCCTGGATTTTTACTTTTTGGTAGTTTTTTGATGGTTGTTCAATTTCCACACTGCTGATTAGTCTATTAAGATTTTCCAGTTCTTGATTCAGTCTAGGAAGATTGTATTTTTCTAAGTACTGGTCCATTTCTTCTAGATTATTAATATTTTTTCATTGTATTTTTGTATGATCCTTTGCATTTCTGTGATGTCAGTTGTAATTTCACCTTTTTCATCCCTGATTTTGTATATTGCTGTCCTTTCTCTTTTTTTTTTAGTGAGTCTAGCCAAGGTTTTGTCAATTTTATTACACTTCTTAAAGAACGATGTATTTGTTGCATTTATTTTTTCTATTTTTTAATTTCATTTATTTCTGCTTTAATTTTGATTATTTCTGTTTTTCTGTTGACTTTAGGCTTCATTTGTTCTTCCTTTCCTAGTTTTTTAAGATGAAGTGTTAGGTTGTTTATTTTGGCTCGTTCTTGTTTTTGGAGATAGGCCTGTAATGATATGAACTTCCCTCTATGATTGCTTTTGCCATGTCTCAAAAGCTTTGATATGTTGTACTATCATTATCATTTGTTTCTATGTATCTCTCGATCTCTCTTTTTATCTCTTCTCTGACCCAGTTGTTCTTTAGTACTATGTTGTTTAATCTCCATGTATTTGTGGTTCTTCCTGCTTTCTTTTTACAGTTAATGTCTACTTTCAAAGCATTATGATCAGAAAATATGGTTGATATGCTTTCAACCTTCTTATATTTGTTGAGGCTATCTCTGTGTCCCAGTATGTGGTCAATCCTTGGGAATGTTCCATGTGCACTAGAGAAGAATGTATAAGCAGCTGTTTTGGGATGGAAGGCTCTGTAAATGTCAATTATGTCCAGTTGGTCTAATGTGTCTTTAAACATTTTATTTCCTTATAGATTTTCTGTTTGTATGATCTGTCCATATCCAACAATGGGGTATTTAGTTTTCCTACTATGATAGTGTTTTGGTCTGTTTCTTCCTTTAGTTCTGTTAGTATTTGCTGTGTAAATTTTGCAGCTCCATGATTGGGAGCATAGATATTAATAAGCGTTATGTCTTCTTGGCGCATGATTCCTTCAATCATTATGAAGTATCCCTCAGGATCTTTCTTTACCTTTTTATTTTGAAGTCTTTTTCATCCAATATAAGTACCACTACTCCCGCTTTTCTCTGAATGCCATTTGCTTGAAATATCATTTTCCATCCTTTCACTTTGAGTCTATATTTGTTTTTGAAACCGAAATGTGTCTCCTGGAGGCAGCATATGGTTTTGCTTTTTAATCTAATCTGCAACTCCATGCCTTTTTATTGGTGAGTTCAGTCCATTTACATTTAGGGTGATTATTGAAATATGAGATTTTTCCTATAACCATTTTATCTTTTGCTTCTTGGTAGGCTGGTGTTTCAAATGCTTCCTTGTCCTGTGTGTCTGCTTTTTATTTTTTTTTTGCTTTTGGTTGGGTTTTGTGGGTTTCCCCTCTGGCTCTTCTTATTTTATGTTATATACTTCGGTTATGAATATTTGACATGTGGTTACCATTACAAATATGTAGAGGATTGTTTTATATATATATATATATATATATATATATATATATATATATATATATATATATATATATATAATTAGTTTGTTTTCTTCCGCATATGCCTTATCTCCATTTCCCTTTGGGAATTTGGATCTTTGAATCCTCCCCTTTTCTGTTATTGTTGTCTCAATTTGTCCCTATGTATGCTGAATTTTTATTACTATATTGCAATAGCAAATCATTTCTTATTGTTTCAGCTTATAATGCCCTGTTCTTAGAAAGGGTTGCACTCCTTTGCTTCTATCTACCTGTTAGTCACATTACTCCTAATTATGTAATTTTTGGTCATTTTATTTTGGTGAGATGACCTCTTTCAGTATTTCCTGTAATGCAGGCCTTGTAGTGAAGTATTCCTTTAATTTTTGTATGGAAAGCTCTTTATTTCTCCTTCATATCTAAAGGGGAGCCTTGCTGGTTACATTATTCTTGGCTGGTAGTTTCTTTCATTTATTAGTTTGAATCTTTGATTCCACTTCTTTCTGGCTTGTAAAGTTTGTGCAATAAGTCCCATGATCATCTAATTTTTTTTTTGTTTGTTTGTTTGTTTGTTTTAATATAGATTATCAACTTCTTTTCCCTGGCTGCCCTGAAAATTCTTTCTTCTTTTCATTATTTTTTGATAATTTTACTATAACGCGTCTTGCAGAGGCCTTTTTGTTTTGAGAAAATTAGGTGTTCTGTTGATTTCTTGAATTCTAAGCTCCAGCTCATTTCTTAGATTTGGGAAATTCTCATCAATTATTTATCTGAAAATGTTTTTTAAACATCATTCCTTTTCCTCCCATTAAATAATGCCCATTATTCTTATGTTTCCTTTTGTAATGGTATCAGCTAGTTCTCATATTTCTCTTTCATTAGTTCTCATTCTTTGGTTTCTCTCTTCTTCTTTCTGATTTATTTCTAGATATCTGTCTTTGATATCACTAAGTCTCTCTTCCAATCGGTCAACTGTATTTCCCAAGTTTGTTATTTCATTTTTCATCTCTTGCAATGTGTTTTTTATCTCTAGAAATTCTATTTGGTTCTTTTTGAGGGTATCAATCTCCTTGCTAAGAACCCATTCTGCTCGTCTAGTTGTTTTTTCAATTTCTGAAATTGTTGATAAGAATTGTTGCAGATCTCATTGAATTTTTTAAGAAATACCATCCTGAATTCTCTGTCATTTAAGTGGTATATTCCTATGTCTTTAAGCTTGTTTTCTGGATATTTTTCTCTTTCTTTCCAGAAAATAAGCTTAAAGACATAGAAATATGTCACCTAGGTTGTTCATGATTTTTAAATGGACTATTCCTCCTCCTGGGCATTAATGGAAGTGTATTCTGCTTTTTTTCCCCCAGAAAGATTTATTATATAAAGGTCTCTCCTTAGCCTATTGCTAAGAAGGAGTTTTTCTTTTGGTTTCCAGCGTGTGCCATCTAAGCCTCTTAGATCCCTGCTTTATATAAAGTCTTAGTAATGCCTTTTATTTCTTATAAATATTCATTCATGATTGTTACCCTCAGTCTCAGTCCTTGTCAGTGTTAGTGACAACTTCAGTAGTGTTTGCTCAGATTCCCTTGGTGTTCTGCGATGTTTGGTCTTGGAGGATATGGTGGGAGATGCCATCTGGTTTGGAGGATGGGTGCTGTGGCCCAGCCTTGCATTTTGCAACCATGGCTGGTAATAATCATTTGTTGACATCCCCACATCTCTGCTTTCTGCCTTGATCCCTGGGCAATGCAGCTGCATGAAGATCACAGCTCTCTCAGGCAGAGCTGTTCAGGGAACCGGCTGCACCTTCTCCCCTTCCCTTCCTTCTGCACTGAGCTCTGGCTGCGAGAGGAAGCTTTTTTGTTTCTCCTGGTCTACCACTTGACTCCTGGGATTCTGACCTATGGTAGCTCTTACTCGCAAAACCCTCACTCAGATGTGCTTGTGTGCAGGTTGGGTGTATTTTGTTGAATTTTAGATGTTCAGCTTTTTGTTATTTCAAAGGAAAATATCTGAGGACATCTCTTACTCTGCCATGCTTTTGATATCACTCCTGAATTTTTTGAGATTTATCCACGTTTCTGTGTGTACTAATAGTTCTTTTTTTTTCATATTTGCTAGACAGTATTTTATTGTATGGTTATACTACAAATTGTTAATCTAATTACCTGGATAGAATTTAGGTTATTTCCAGGTTTTGATACTTAGAAATAATCTGATGTGAGAAACTAGTCCCTCCAGCTGTGCACCTGCACACACCCAGGATGACTCACATCACCAGCATCTACTGCTTTCTGCAGTGTGGAAAACCTACAACAACTGAGTTGCCAGTCAGCAGCCAAGTCCTCCACAGCTACTTGTGTATCCAGCTTTAGCTCCCAACCGGGGGCATACACTATCATGCTCACCTGCAGCTACCCCTTCCAGCTCTGCAACTGCATGCACCCAGCCCAAATCCCTTCACTGTCCTCTGGTGCCATGGAAGACCTTGCAGCTACAAGAGAGTTCACTGACAGCCAGAGACCTCACAGTTATCAGTGTACCTGCTGTTGGCCCTGCCCTTGCTGCCAACTGCCCTCCACTACAATGTGTGTGTCTGCAACTGCCCTCTACCACTACACAGGCCTCTGCAGCTGAGCTTTGCAGTTAAGCATGGTTATTCTACTGGCTCTGGGCAGTACTGCTGCCTGACCTGGTTCCTAGCTGTTGTATAGGGAGATGGGCTCATTTCAAGAGAAAAAATAATCATACTGTTTTCTTCACTGCATCTTTCATGTTCCTCATTAATTTCATTTGAACCTCCATCTGAGGAAGTATAAATGTTAAAGCTCTTTTCTACTTAGGAAAAAAAAAATTGAGACCTCTTATTTTTGTAGAAAATATTGACTTAATATGTTTATGAGGACAGATGATCTGATTATGAAGTTTTAGGTTGGAAAAAAATAATGTTTGTAAAGAGTTCTCAATCCCTACGACTCATTTTTCAATTGAAATAGATGTTTCTTTTAAAAAAAATAAGAGGAGGAGAGGAAGCAGCTTCTTTGTCTCCTCAAAGCCATCAGATTTCATCTTTGGGGAGTTTAAAACTAATTACAGTAGTTTGTCATGGTTAATTTTTGAATTTTGAGCAGTCTCTTTTTGAATGATCAGGTTTCTGTTTAATCTAATGATAAATTCCTTCAGGTTTAGGGTTAGCTTTAAAGTGGTCTTTGTCTCCAATTGTTAGACCTAGACCTGTAGATTCATTATATGATTTGCTCTATTTGTTCTAGCTTCATCAAAAATTTGGGCTGGGTAATCAGCATGGACCACACGTTGAGCAGTGAGAAGGACTCCTCCCCCCATCTGTTTTAGTTCTTTTAGTTAGAACAGATAGTTCTCAGTCTAATCCACTGAGAAAACACTGAATTTAAGGCAGATTTATTGTTTCATCATCAATAGGCAAGCAGAGGTTTACTTGAAGAGGCACAGAGTGGAGTGAAATAGTTATAAATGGACTTCCTTTTAAGTCTTTTACATTCTTGAATTTTAGACGTGTCTACGCATTTTGGAAAGTCTTGAGAAATAGAGTCCTGCAGCTGTTCAGCAATATGATTGGCCTCTTCAAAAGCTAGGGCCAGACTGCAGGGTAAGGTCTCTAGAGAAGCATCAGGATCTTGACAGTCTGCAAGTTGTATCCAGTGCTGTACCCCTTTGGGCCCTACCGGCATGTTAACTAGTTGATATAAATCAGATAATATGGGCAATAAG
This sequence comes from Pteropus medius, assembly GCF_902729225.1. Lineage (NCBI taxonomy): Eukaryota > Metazoa > Chordata > Mammalia > Chiroptera > Pteropodidae > Pteropus > Pteropus medius. The sequence goes on from NW_024356249.1 coordinate 22,641,469, forward strand.
AATGCATGGTAATATTAACCTCTAGTTTAAATGGCGCTGAAGGTCTTTATGTGGAAATGGGAAGACCTTAGCTATAGCTCTTAATAATGCCTTTGACAAGGGGGCATAAGATATATCAGGTGTTTCTTCAGGAAGCAAAGGTCTAAGCCCGGCCCTTACCTTAACTGTAGCTCTAACTTTAATCTTAACACAAATCAAACCCTAAACCAAACTCTAAACAAATTCTAAACATAACTTTAACACTACCCCTTACCCTAACCTTAACCATAATACTAAAACTAATGGAAAACCAAACCCTAACCTGGAAGCCAATTCTAATCATAAGCCTAATCCTAACGCTAATCATAAACTCAACCCTAACCCCACTCCTAAAACTAACACTAAACCTAAATGTAAGCCAAGCCCTTAATTAAAACTAAACCTAAACTTAACCCACATTTAAACCCAAACCTTAAACTCAAAGGTAACACAAACCCTAACCCTAATCATAAACTCAATCCTAACCCTAACCATAGCTTTTACCTAATCCTATCCCTAACCTTTAAATAAACCTAAAACTGAATTTCAAAACTAACTCTAGCCTAACAATAACCCTATCCCAAGTCATAGACTCAACCAAACCCAAACCATAAGACTAACTGCAATCCTGACCCTAAGCATAACCATATATCAAAACCTAACCCTAACCTTAATCTGAACTCTAAATCTAACCCTAATTATAAACTCAAGACTAACTCTAACTCAATCCTTAACCCTTAAACCTAACCCAAAACAACCCTAAAACTAAACATAAATCTCAACCTAACATGAACTCCACCTAAAGCTAAGCCTAACCCTTATTTAAACCAAAATCCCAAACTCAAAGCTAACTCCAATTATATCCCTATCATAACCCTAAGCATAATTTCAATTCTAACCCTAACCCTAACACTAATACTAAATATTACTCATATTTAAACCCAAATCCTAACCTCAAAACTTATTGAAGGGATCTTAAGATATATCAGGTTTTCCTTCCTGAGGCAAAGTCTTAACCCTGGCCCTTATCCTAACCCTAACTCTAAACTTAATCCTAAGACGAGCTCTAAAGTCAACCCTAAACAAACCATAAACATAATCCTATTGCATAACCCTAATCTAAACACTAACTATGACTCTAAAGATAAACTTAATACTAACTGGTAATCTAACCCTAACTCTAGTGCTCATCCTGAATCTAATTTTAACCCTAACACAAAACCAACCCTAGCTCTAATCTCAAACCTAAACTTAACATTAATTAACCTTAGATCTTATCCTAACCTTTACCCTAACCATAAACATAATGTAGACAGAAACCATAAATCGAATGCTACATTGAATCCTAATCCTAACCCTAATCATAAAATCAAACCTAACCATATCCCTGACCCTAACCATAATGCAAAACCTAAACCTAACATTAAACTTACCCTTAACCAAAAATCTCACCCTAACTCTAACCCTATCTGTAACCCTAGCTCAAAATGCAACCTGAAATCTCACACTAACTCTAAACTCTATGCCTTACCCTAATGCTAACTGCAACACTAATGTTGACTTAAATCTTAACCCTAAATTTAACCCTAATCTTAAGCTTACTCCTACTCCTAACCATAATCATAATGTAAACCTAAAACCTAAACACACAACTGAGTCTAACCCCAAACCTAACCCTAACTCAAAACTTAACCCTCACCCTTACCATAACACTAATCCTACTTTAAACTCAAACACCACAAAAATAATTCTAATGCTGAAACAAATTCTCATCATAAACTCAACACTACCACTAACACTAATTCTAATCCTAACCCTAACCCTAACCCTACACCTAACTTAAAACCTAACCTAAACCCTAACACTAAGACTAACACTAAATCTAACTCAAAATCTAACCCTAAACCTGATCCTGACGCTAAATGTTATCAACACCTTGCCCTAATACTTTTCCTAATACTAACCCTAATTTAAACCCAAACCCTAACCTCAAATCTAACTCTAACCCTACCTCTAACCCTAAAGATAAACTCAACCCTAACCCTAATCATAAGCCTAACTGAAACCCTAACACTAACTCTATCACTTGCCCTATCCTTATACCCTAATTTAAATGCAAATCCTAACATAAAAACTAACTCAAACCTTAATCATAAACCTAATCTTAATGTTAATGCTAATCACGAACTTGATCCTAACCCTACACCTAACTATAAACCTAAGTATAGCCTTCACCAACAACACTAACTCAAAACAAAGTCTAACCCTAAATTTAATCCAAAATGTAACCCTAACACTAACCTTTGCAAAATTCTAAATATAAACATACCCCTAACTAAATGCTACCATAAATCTAAATCCAACCCTATCCTAATCCTAACTGAAAACTTAAATCTAACCTTAATCTTAACACTAGTATTTAACCCTAACATTAATGTAAACCCAAAACCTAACTTCGAAACTAACTCTAACCCTAATACTAACCCTAATCATAATCCTAACTCAAAATCTAACACTATCCCTAACCTTAACCTTAAATCTAACCCTAAACACTTACTCTAACCCTAACAGTAAACATATTTTAAAGCCAGATGTTAATCACCAAGCTAATTCTAATCCTAAAATGAACCCTAATCATAAACTCAACATTAACTCTAATCTTAATTCTCACTCTAACTCACACTCTAACCCTAACCCTAACTGAAAACCTAATCTATACTTAAACCATAACCTAGGATTTATCTAACTCTAAACAAAAACCGAAACCTATTTTAATCCCATACCTTAACCTCAAAGTTAACTCTAACCTTGATCTTAACTCTAACACTAATCATAAACTGTTCTAACTCATAACTCCATCCCTGACCTGTCTCTAACCCTAAACCAAACACTAACCATATCTCTACCCTAACTTAATTATAATTTAGACCTAAACCTAACCTCGAAGCAAACTCTAACACTAACCTTAACCTTAACCTTAATTCTAAAACTTACCCTAACCCAACCTTAAAATAAACCTAACCCTAGCCCCTACCCTATACTTGAACCTAACCCTAAAACTAACTTTAAACCTAACTCAAATACCAGTCTTAAACCTAAAACTAACCCTATACCTAATCTGAACACTATGCTTGACCCTAATGTTAATTTTAACACTAATCCTAGTATAAACCCTAAACCTAACCTTAACCCTAATTAACATTCTAATACCAACCCCAAAGCTAATTGCAACCCAAACGTAAACCCTAACTCTATATTTGACTGTAACTCTAAACCTAACCAAACCTTAGGCCCTCCTTTCACCTTTACACTAGCAATAACCATAATCAAAAACCCAACTTTAATGCTAACAAACCTTAACCATAAACTCAACTTTAACCTTAACCCAATATCTATTGCTATCACTAACCTTAACCCAGACCCTGACTCTACTTCTAACCCTAAACCTAACTCTATCCCTTACCATAACCTTAAACCTAACCTTAATACTACTTGAAACTCAAAGCCTAACATCAAAGTGAACTGCAAACTTAACACTAATGCAAAACGCTACTTCAAAGTTACTCTAACACTAATTTATCCCCAATCATAATCTCAGCCTTAACCATAACTCTGATTGTAAACCTGACTCTATACCCAAAGCTTAATTTTAACCCTTTCACAGTACCTAACCATAAACACTACCCTAACTCAAGCCCTTATCCAAACCGTAAACTAAACCTAGCTATAAATTCACCCAAAACATAAACTCAAAGCTAAGTTTAATTCTAACCCTTTCACTAAGTCTAATAATAAACTCAATTCAATGCTCATCTTTAAGCCTAAATAAAATAACAGTATTCTAAACCTGACACTAACCCTATCCTTACCTTCAGCCTACAACTAACCCTAAACTTGACCTTAACTTAAACCCACACTCTAACCTGAGATAAATTTAAACCTAATCCTAAACCCAAACCAGATCATAAACATAACCCGATCCCTAACCCCAACATTAAATTTAACCCAAAACCCTACTCAAAAAATGATGCCTAAACTTAACCTTAAACTTTAACTCTAAGCTTAATTTTGATTTAAACTCAAACCCTCACCTCAGACTTAAATCTAATTTTAACCGTAACCATAACTCTAACTCTGCTCCAACCCTAACTATAACCATGACCCTCACTTCAACCCTAGGTCTAATCCTAAACCTAATCTAAATTGACTCTTAACCTGAATAACAACAGTTAATGCTACAACAAAACTCAATAGTCAACATAAACCTAATCTTAATCCTAATGTCAAAACTGACCGTAAGCCTAACTCTTATCTTAATTTTTAAAATTTATTTATTTTAATTAGTTTCAAGTATACAGTACATTGGTTAGACATCTATATAGTTCATAAAATGATTTCCCCATTTATTCCCTCCCTCCCCTGACCCTTCATCTAGCCAACATATTAATGCTAACTGCATTCCCTATGCTGTGCTGTCCATCCCCGTGACCATCTATCAACTACTAATTTTTATTTCTTTAATCCTTTACTCCAATACTCCCTTCCCCTTTGTCTGTCATCAAATTGTCCACTATATTTGTGAGTCTGTTTTTGACTAGTTTGTTCTTTTTATTCCTTAGATTCCACACATAAGTGAAATCATATAGTGTTTATCTTTCTCTGTCTGACTTAAATAACTTCTAGGCCCATCAAAGCAATATCTGGTTTCCATTCCTTTCCTTTTAGTCTGTGTGTATCTTTTAATCTGAAGTGAGTCCCTTGTAGGCAGCATATATAGGGGACTTGTTTTCCTATCCATTCATCTACTCTATCTTTTAGTTGGGGCACTTAATTTTTTCCATTTGAGGTATTTATTGATAGGAATGTAGTTGTTACCATCCTTTATTCTGGTTTTTGATACATGTTTTTTCTTCTTACAGAAGTCCCTCTAACATTTCCTGTAATACCGGCTTGGTGGTGATAAATTCCTTTAGCTTATTTTTGTCTAGGAAGCTCTTTATCTGTCCTTCAACTCTAAATGATAGCTTTTCTGGATAAAGTATTCTTGGTTGTAGATGCTGGGTCTTCATCATGTTGAATATTTTGTGCCAAGCCCTTCCATCCTGCAGTTTCTTTTGAGAAATCAGCTGCTAGTCTTATGGGTGTTCCCTTGTAGGTAACTATCTGCTTTTCCCATCCTGCTTTTAATATTCTTTTTGTATTTAACCTTTGGCATTTTAATTATGATGTGTCTTGGTGTGGGCCTCTTTGGATCCCTGATTTTGGGGATTCTCTGAGCTTCTTGGGGTTTTATGTTCATTTCCTTCATCAGATTAGGGAAGTTTTCCATCCTTATTTCTTCAAACAGCTGTTCAACATCTTGTTTTCCTTCAGGTACTCCGATCAGACAGATATTTGAACCTTTAATAGTGTCCCATATGCTCCTTAAATTATTTTTATAGTCTTGGCATCTTTTTTTCCAGCCATTCTGATTGAATGTCCTTGGCTTTCCCATCCTCTAGATAGGTAATTTGATCCTCTTCTTTATTCTGAATATACTTCTCATCTCAGATAATGTGTTCTTCATTTCTGACAGGTTCTCTTTTATAATTTCCATTTCCAGTTTTATGATTTTTATCTCTTTGTTGAAGTTCTCACTGAATTTATATGCACTTCCCAAGAGTTCATTGAGCATCTTTATAACCAGTGTTTTGTACTCTGTATCTGTTAGATTACCTGACTCTATTATTTCTGGATCTCTGTTCTGTGTTTTTGTCTTCTCATTTTAGCTGTCATTCTGTATCTGTTTCTATGTACTAAGCAAAGCTCCTATGTCTCCCGGTCTTAATAGTGTGGATTTGTGAAGTAGATGTCCAGTGGTACAGTCCTGAGAGGGATTCAGCTGCAGGCCAAATTTAGCCCAAAACTGTTCCCTCCTCCCCACCACCCCCAGGGCCACTTGTTAAGATTCAGCAAGCAATCCACAGATGCTGTGCTTATAGTTGTCTCAAAAGGCCATACCAGAAACCAAGTCCAGCTGTCTCCAGTGTGAGTCTAGGCGCTGTTCAGCAAGGAGCATCTGACTCACTGAGAATATACCTGGATGTGGCTTGGGTGGGGCTGAGAGTTGGAGGAGGCGGAGTTTCAGGGAATCCTCTGGGCAGAGTGACGTTGTTATCCAGTTTGATGATGTCTCAGCTATGGCGGCACTGTATCCGTGCACTGGGAGTGGAGAGGGCACAACAGGGAACAATGTATACTGACAGCACTTCTGTACAGAGTGAATTTCGCCTAGTCTCTCATTCCAACAATGTCTCCCGGTAAGTCCCTGGTGCCCTCTGCGCATAGCCGAATAGGCATTGGTGCTCAGAGCAAGCAGGTCTGTCACTGAGAAAACCCACTTGCTGTTGTGGTTAAGATGGTTTAAGAGGCGTTTGCTGCTGCCGCAGCCTCCATCTCACTCAGCTGCTCAATACTGGACAGCTTTGCGTCCTCACTCCATCCTACCTTCTGCCATTGCAGGGTGATTTCTTGGGTTTTTCCCTAGTTGTATGGTTTGTTCATCTAGATCCCAGGCAATTTTTCCTTGCTGCTTGCTCCTTGTTTCCATCACAACTTTGATTTGTTCACCAGAGGAATGAACAGAACCTCTAGAACCTCTATCATCTATGCCATATTTTCTCCTCTCTCTAAACTTTATTTTTTATATTTTTTGTTTATTTTTCAATTACAGTGGACATACAATATTATATGTTTCAGGTGTACAATATAGTGATTAGACATTTATATACCTTACAAAGTGATCATCTCAATAAATTTATAACCCATCTGACACCACACATAGTTATTACACTATTATTGACTATATTCCCTATGCTATACTTTATATCTCTGTGACTACTCTGTAACTACTAATTTTTACTTAATCCCTTCCCAATTTTCAAACATCTGGAAAATAAGTGATGGTTTCTATGATGTGGAAACCATCAAAATGTTCTCTGTATTTATGAGTTTGTTTCTGTCTTGTTTGTCCATTTATTTTGTTTTATAGATTTTATAGATTGAATATATAAGTGAAAACATATATTTATCTTTCTCTTCTGATGTACTTCATTCAACCCAATACTCTCTAGGTCCATCTATGTTGTTTCATATGGCAAAATTTCATTTTTTTTATGGCTGAATACTACTCCATTGTATATATGTATCACCTTTTCTTTAACCATTCATCCACAAATGAACACCCAGCTGCGTTCATATCTTGACTTTTGTAAATAATGCTGCAATGAACATATGAGTTCATATGACCTTTTGAAGTAGTATTTTGGATTTCTTCAGATAAGTACCCAGAAGTGCATTACTGAGTCTGTCTTTGCTCTTATTATAGCCTTTGTTTTTTTAATTAAAATTGTGGGGTGATTAATAAAATCAAATAAGTATCAAGTGTACAATTAAACAATAAGTCATATATATGTTGCATTGTGTTTGCCACCCAAATATTTGACTCCCTTTACTCCTATTTTCCTCCCCCCAGTCCCCTTTCCTCTGGTAACCACTAATCCACTGTCTACATTCATGAGTCTTTGTCATGTTTGTCTGTTGCTTTCAGTTTTATATTGCACGTATGAGTGAAACCATATGGTTCTCAATTTTTTCTGTCTGACTCATTTCACTTAGCATGAGTATCTCGAGATATTCATGTTTTCACAAATGACATTATTTCATCTTTTCTTATGGCTGAGTAATAATCCATTGTATATATGTACCATAACTCCTTTATCCAAACATCTATCAAAAGACACTTCAGTTGTTTCCATGTTTTAACTACCACAAATAATGCTGCTACGAACATCAGGATGCATACATCTTTATGGATAAATGTTTTCAATTTTTTGAGGTAAATACAGAAAAGAGATTGCAAGATCATATAATAATTCTACTCTTAGTGTTTTGAGGAACCTCCATACTGTTTTCCATAGTGGCTATAACAATTTGCACTCCCACCAGCAGTGTATGAGGGTTCCTTTTTCTCCGCATCCTCTCCAACACTTATTATTACTTGTCCTGTGGATAGCCATTCTAACAGGTGTGAGGTGGTATTTCATTGTGGTTTTGATTTGCATTTTCCTAATAGCTAGTGAAGTTGATCATCTTTTCATTTGTCTCTTGGTCATTTGTATGTCTTCTTGGGAGAAGTGTCTGCTCAGGTCCCCTGCCCATTTTTTAATTAAATTGTTTGTTTTTATTGTTGAGTTGTATGAGATCTTTGTATATTTTGGATATTAGGCCTTTATCAAAGGTGTTGTTTGCAAACATCTCTTCCCATTCAGTTGGTTGCCTTTTTCATCTTGTTGATGGTTTCTTTTGTTGTGCAGAAGCTTTTTAATTTGATATAGTCAAATTCATTTATTTTTGCTTTTGCTTCCCTTGCCTTGAGTTCAAATTCATAAAATTCTCTCTAAATCCAAGGTCCATGAGTTTAATACCAGTGCAATTTATTGTTTTGGGCCTAATATTTAGGTCTTTGATACATTTTGAGTTAATTTTGGTGTATGGCAACAGATAGCAGTCTAGTTTTATTCTTTTGCATGTGACTTTCCAATTTTATCAGCACTATTTTTTGAAGAGGGTATCTTTTATCCATTGTATGTTTTTGGCTCTTTTGTTGAAATTATTTGCCCATATTACAAAGGTTTATTTCTAGACTCTCGATTCTGTTCCATTGGTCTGTGTGTCTATTTTTGTTTTGCCAATACCATGTTGTTTTGATTATTGTCACTTTGTAGTACAATTTGAAGTCAAGCAGAGTAATACCTCTGACCTAGTTCTTTTATTTCAGGATTGCTTTGGCTATTCAAAGTCTTTTGTTCCTCTATACAAATCTGATGATTTATAACGTTATTTCTTTTCTAAAAATGTCATTGGGATTTTGTTTTGCTTCTTTGTCCTTTTGTTTCCATCTGTTATTTATATTGGTGTTTTATGTTTTTTTCCTCTGTTCCCTCTTTTTTTATGTTATAGGTCTCAATTCTTTTTTTTTATGTTATAGGTCTCAAGATTTCTTTTTTTGGGAGTGTATGGTTATCATTAAGTTATATAAAGGAAATTTGTGCCTCTTATCTCCATTCCCTTTTGCAGATTCAGATCCTTACCCCCTTCTATTTTCTGTTTTGTTATCTCAAATTATTCCTATTTATGCTGTACTTCTATGTTGCAGTAGCTGTTGTCTTTTTCTCTTTTTAATATGCTGGGTTTTGATCTTTAACTATTATGTACTATTTAAGCTTATTATAGTACTCAGTTCTTAATAAAGTTTGCACTTTGTTTCTGTCTACCTATTAGTCATCTTATGGTTATGTATTTTTTTTTTGTCTTTTTGTTTCAAGTAGAATGACCCCTTTGAGCAAGTCTTGTGGTGAAAAGTTCCCTCAGCTTTTGCAGATCTCAAAAGATCTTTATTTCTCCTTCATACCTAAAGGAGAACTTTGAACAAAAAAAAAAAAAAGAAAAGAAAAAAATTAAAAAATAAAGGAGAACTTTTCTGGATATATTATTTTTGGTTGGTAATTTCTCCCATTGATCAGTTTGAATATTTAGTTCTACTTTCTCTTAGCTTGTAAAGTGTATGCTGAGAAGTCCAATGATAATCCAATGGACTTTCCTTTATAAGTTACTGTTTTCTTTTCTCTTGCTGCCTTGAGGATTTTTTCTTTGTTATTAAGACTGAGAGAATTAGGTTTGGTTCTTGGATTTGAGGATCCAGTTCTTTCCATAGGTTTGGGAAATTCTCATCAATTGTTTGAATATGCTCTCTATTCCTTTCTCCCTTTCTTCTCCTCTGGTATACCCATTATTCTTATATTGCTTTTTCTGATGTCAAATATTTCTTGTAGAGTTCTTTCACTTTTCTTCTTTACTCTCGAGTATTTTCTTACACCTGTGTCCTTTCTAGGTTTCTGTCTTCAATATCACTAATTCTTTCCTTCATTTGTTCAGTTTTATTTCTTAAGCTTACTATTGCATTTTTTATCTCTTTTAATGAGTTCTTCATCTCCAGAAGTTTTATTTGGTTCTTTTTGAAAATTTTAGTCTCCTTGGTAAAGTATTTCTGTTTTTTGTTGATGTTGTTTCTAAGTTCTTTGAACTATTGACCAGAATTTTCTTGCATCTCATTCAGTTTTTTTTTCAGAACTGCAATCTTAAATTCCATCATTTAAAATATCATATTTCCATATCTTTAAGCTTATTTTCATAGATTTTCATTTTCTTTCTCATCTGCCTTGTCAATTCGGTCATTCGTGGTGTGCAATGGACTATTTCTCCACCTGGGAATTAATGGGAATGTATTCCAATTTTTTTTTTTAAAGAAAGAAAATTTACTATATAGTGATCTGCTATACCAGGTTGATAAGAAAAGATTTTTCTTTTGGTTTCCAGTAAGTGGCACCATTGCCTCCTTGATCTTTGCTTTGAGGTTAAAAATACCCTTTATTTTCTGATGAGGATAAGTCCCCTCTATAACAAGGTTACCTCAGTCCCAGGGCTTTACCCCCGTGGGAGGATGTGAAGGGCATCCTCAGAAAAGAGTTCAGTTCCCATTACCGCCCCAACAATCAGATGCAATGCTCTGCTGCTTCTTTCTGAATGAACCTGAGTGGGTAGGTTGGGATGAATTAGGAGAGGCCAGTAGTATATGTGGCTGCTTTACTTCTGGTAATGCTGTCCCTCAAGTTTCAGGTGTTTTGCTTCTATATTACCACCCTTGTCATTGGTAATAGCTGTAAAGTATGTTTTAATTCTGGTTGTGCAAACTTCCCTACATCTCAGTGCTAAGTCTGTGAGGATACAGGGTAGAGGAGGGCATGCTCTGGAAGGGTGGGGGCAGGCACCCAGGCTCAGTTACTCAGCTTTCCGCCTGGCAATGGTGATTGCTAAGAAACAGCTGTCGCCTCTCTGCACTCAGTCTCTGCCCTGCTCTCATTCCTGATCACTGGGCTCCACTATATGGCATATGCTGTTCACTTAGTCAGAATTGTTCTGGGTTCGAAGAGCCAAGAAACTGCCGTGTAACTCCCCCTTGTCCCTTATCCTGCAGGGATCTCTGAGCTGTGTTTCACAGCAACTTTATTCTTTTCTCCTAATCCACCTCTCTGACACACACAATTGGCCTACCTTCAAACATGCTGATGTGCATATCTCTCAGATATACTTGTGTGCAGACTGGGTGTATTTGTTGGATTGTAGATGTTCAGTTTATTGTAATTTCAAGAAGAAAGATCATAGGAGACCCTTCATGTTGCCATACTTCTGACATCATTCACCTTTGTTTTAAAGTCTGTTTTGTCTGGTATAAGTATTGCTACACCATCTTTTTGTTTGTTTTTATTTTCATAAAATATTTTTTCCAGCCCTTTACTTTCGGTCTGTATATGTCTTCTGATGTGAAGTGAGTCTCTTGTAGACATCATATCTAAGGGTCTTGTTCTCTTATCTATTCAGCCACCCTATGTCATTTTACTAAAGCCCTTAATCAGTTTACACTTAAAGTAATTATAGATAGACATGTAGTTATTGCCATTTTATTACTCATATTTTTAATCTTTTTTTTTTCTTTTTTCTTCCTCTTCTTAAAGAAATCCCTCTAACATTTCGTATAATACTGATTTGGTGTTGATGAATTCTTTTAGCTTTTTCTTGTCTGGGAAGCTCTTTATCTTACCTTTGATTCTAAATGATAACTTTGCTGAGAAGAGTCATAATGGTTGCAGCACCTTGCTTTTCATCACTTTAAAAGTTTTATGCCAGTCCCTTCTGCCCACAAAGTTTCTGTTGAGAAATCAGCTGACAGCCTTATGGAAGCTTCCTTGTAGGTAATTGCTTTTCTCTTCACGCTTTTAAGAGTCTTTATTTGTTTTTAACCTTTAGCACTGGGCCTCTTTGGTTTCATCATTTTAAAAAAAATTGTTTATTCATTCATTCATTCATTCATCCATTCATTCATTCATTCATTTATTTATTTATTATGGTGACATTGGTTAACAAAATCCAGTAAGTTTCAGGTGTACAATTCAACAGTAAAGGGTATGTATATATATATTGCATTTTATGTTCACTGCCCATAGTTAGATTTCTTTCTGTCACCACATATTTGACCCCTTTTACCCCATCTAACTCCCTCCTACCCCCAACCTCTGGTAACCACTAGTCTATTGTCTATGTCCATGAGTTTCTGTTTATTTGTCCTGTTTGTTGCTTTTAGGTTTATATCTCACACATAAGTGATATCATGTGATTTTCAACTTTTTCTGTCTGGCTTATTTCACTCAGCATGATTATCTCAAGATCCATCCATGTTGTCACAAATGGCAGTATTTTATCTCTTCTTATGGCTGAGTAATATTCCATTGTATATATGTACCAAAACTTCTTTATCCAATCGCCTGTCATAGGGCACTTCAGTTGCTTCCACAACCTGGCCACCATTGCTGCTATGAACATCGGTGTGCAAATATCTTTTAGGATATTGGTTTTCAAGTCTTTGGGGTAAATACCTATTAGAGGGATTGCGGGATCATACGCTAGATCAATTTTTAGCTTTCTGAGGAACGCCCATACTGTTTTCCACAGTGGCTGTACCAATTTACAGTCCCATTAGCAGTGTATAAGGGTTTCTTTTTCTCCACATCTCTCCAACACTTGTTATTACTTGTCTTGTTTATAACAACTATTCTAACAGGTGTGAGATGGCATCTCATTGTGGTTTTGATTTACATTTCTCTAATAGCTAGCAATGTTGAGCATCTTTTCATATATCTGTTAGTCATTTGTATGTCCTCTAGAGAGAAGTGTCTGTTCAGGTCCTCTGCCCATTTTTTAACTGGATCATTTGTTCTTTGTTATTGAGTTGTATGAGTTCTTCGTATATTTTGAATATTAGGACATTATCAGAGGCACCGCTTGCAAATATCTTCTCCCATTTGGATGGTTGTATCTTTGCCTTGTTGACAGTCTGTTTGTTTGTTTATTTATTTATTTATTTTTGCTGTGCAGAAGCTTTTAGTTTGATGTAGTGCCATTCATTTATTTTTGCTTTTACTTCTCTTGCCTTTGAGGTCAAAATTCATAAAATCCTCTTTAAGTCCAAGGTACTTGAGTTTAATTCCTATGCAATTCAGTTTAGTTCTTCTGTGCAATTTATAGTTTCAGGTCTTATATTTAGGTCCTTAATCCTTTTTGAGTTAATTTTGACAACAGTCTATTTTCGTTCTTTTGCAGGTGGCTTTCCAGTTTTCCCAGCATAACTTATTGAAAATAATTTCTGTTCTCCACTGTATGATTTTGGCACTTTTGTCAAAAATTATTTGACAACATAAACATGGGTTTACTTCTGGACTGTTGATTCTGTTGCACTGGTCTGTGGGTCTGCTTTTCTGCCAATACCATGCCATTTTGATTATTGTCATTTTGTAGTATAATTTGAAGTCAGGTGGAGTGATGCCTCCAGGCTTGTACTTTTTTCTCAGGATGACTTTGATGATTCAGGGTCTTTTGTGTTTGCATACAAATTTGACTTTCTTGTTCTATTTCTTTAAAAAATGCCAATGGGATTTTGATGGGGATTGCATTAAATCTGTATCATGCTTTAGGTAATAAGGTCATTTTAACTATGTTGATTCTTCCAAGAACACGGAATATCTTTCCATATTTTTCTTTGTATCTTCTTTGATTTCTTTTAATAGGGTCTTATAATTTTCATTATATAGGTCCTGCACATATTTTGTTAGATTTATTCCTAGGTGTTTTATTCTTTTCGTTGCAATTATGAAAGGAATTATTTTTTCCACTTTCTTTTCTAATAATTCTTTTTTAGAGTATAAAAATGCCATGGATTTTTGAACATTGATTTTGTATCCAGAAACTTTACCGTATTTGTTTATCGTTTGTAGTAGTGTTCTTGTAGAGTCTTTAGGGTTTTCTATATAGAGAATAATGTTATCTGCAAATGGTGACAGTTTCACTTCTTCATTTCTTTTTGGATGCCTTTTATATCTTTCTCTTGCCTGATAGCACTTGCTAGGACCTCCAATGTTATATTGAATAACAGCGGTGATAGTGGATAAACTTCTCTTGTTCCTAATCTTAGAAAAAAGGTTTTTAGTTGTTCACCATTAAGTATAATGTTGGCTGAGGGTTTGTTGTGTATAGACTTTATTATGTTGAGGTACTTTCCTTCCATATAAATTTTTTTTTCAAGGCAAAAGCTGTGTTTACTCTGCCACTCAGTACAGCTTCTCTCTCACGCTCCACCAGAGCGGATCAAGAAACCAGCTAGCTGCCACTAGCTATCCCACCATCATACTCCTTTTTCAGCTCTGTCTTTCTATTGACTCTCTCCCAGTGTTCTTTGTACCTTGCTGACTACAGTTCACCTACATCCAGTCTCTGTACTTGCTGGCACACGTCCATCCCGGCTCTCCTCTCTATTAACATCCGTTCCTTAGAGAATCTTCCCATGGTGGCAGATGCTACCTTTTGCCAGTGCCTACCACGAGCTCCCCTCTGAGTCCCCTCATGTACGCAGCAGCTACACACATCTCCAGAGTACCTTCCAGGAGCGCAAAGTGAAATGCCCTATCTCCCCACAAACCTGTCCTCACCCAGCTACCCAGACTCAGTAAATAAAAGCCCCAGTGAGCCTGCAGTTCGAGCTGGGAGCCTGGCAGTCACCTTTGGCTCTTTGGTCCGCCTCACTCCACGTCCCACAGGAAGTTCCATGATTCCTGCCTGCTGAATGTGTCTGAGATCCCTTCACCTCCACAGCCAGCACCCCAGCCCAAGCCAATCATCCTCCAAACAATGACCAAGTGGTCTCAGAATGGCACAAATCAGCTCATGTCAGTGTTCCCCACTGGTGCCTCATGCACTCCTGAGGCAGTCCACTCTCCTTCTCCTGAGGGTTTTGCCCCCGCCCTCCCATTGACGTCACTCTAGCTCCCATCCTGAGCCTTTCCTCTTGGGAGTCTGGTGTCACCAGCCTTGGATCTTCCTGTGGGTGTGCTTTCATGCCCAGATGGCCAGAAGAGTGGGGGTCGGGTCTGGGGGACTGGAGACTGGGGTCCAGAGTCTGGGCGCCTCCAGTCCCAGGTTGCACACTCTCTCCTCACTCTCTATTACAACTTGCCTGCTTTTTGTGATGCCACCTGGGGGAGGGTTCTCGGGGGACACCTCATTACACCCCACCCTCCTTGAGTTGACACTATGGCCAGACAGGCAGCAACGAAAGGTGGGCACCTTGAAAGGGCCAACTGAGGAGAGCACGCCCCTGCATCTCACCTCACTGGGAACCTTCTATATCAATTTTGATTTCATCTTGTTTGGGACTCTCTATGCTTTCTGGGCTTGTATGTCTATTTCTTTCATCAGGTTAGGGAAGTTTTCGATCATTATTTCTTCATGGAGGATTTTAGTTCCTTTATCTCTTTTCTTCTGGTACCCCTATGTTGTGAATGTTCATACACTTGATGTTGTCCCAGAGGTCCCTTAAGCTATTCTCAGTTTTTTAAATTCTTTTTTCTTGTTGCTGTTCTGATTGGATATTTTCAACTACCTTACCTTCTGACTCGCTGATGCAGTCTGGTGCTTCATTTAGTCTACTTTTGATTAGCTCTAATATATTCTTCATTTTAGTGATTATATTTATTTATAACTGGTTCTTTTTAATTTTTTCTACCCCCAGTTTTATGTTTTCTATCACTTTGTTAAAATTCTCACCGAGTTCATCTATTCTTTCCCTAAGTTGATTGAAGAACCTTATAACCAATGTTTTGAACTCTGAATCTGGTATTGTCTCCATTTTGTTTAGCTCTTTTTCTGGAGCTTTGTTCTGTTTTTTTTTTTTTTTTGGACATGTTTCTTGTCTCTGCATTTTCCCTGTCTCCCCATGTTTGTATCTATGTATTAGGTATGGATACTATGTCTTACCGTCTTAGTAGAGTGCCCTTATGTAATAGGTGTCCTATGGAGCCCAGGGGCACAGTCTTCTGTGGTCACCTGACCTGGGTACTCCAGGTATGTCGCTTGTATGGTTTGTGTGTACTCTCTTGTTATAGCAGAGCTTCGGTTGCCATTTGCACATCAATGGGGAATGACTCTCAGGCTGATTGGTTGTAAGAACTGTCCAGTGAGAGGCTGACTCTAAATAGCAATAATTGCTTTAGGAGTGTTCTCGTGTCTGCCAGAGTCTGTCCTTTTTTTTGTGTCATCCTCAGATGCAGCCCTGGGTTGTGTTATAGCTCACATGAAAGCCAGCCACTGGGCATGCCTGTCCTGGGGCCTCCTGAGAGGGGCCCTACAACAGGCCACGTTTAACTGCAGCCTTGCCCTGCCCAGGGATACCTGGAAAAAGTCACTAAGCAATCTGCATATAGCCTTCACCCATGCTGGGTTTGGGGTTCCTCAAGAGAAGCTGTGAATTGAAGCCAGCTGCCACTATTGCCAGGCTCAGAGTTGCTCCACAAGAGATATGGGGCATGCTAAGACCAAATGCTGCTTGTTTGGGTTTTGTGAACCTTTGAGAGATTATAGAAAAGTCTGCAGCTTAGCCAAGAAAGATAATTTGTATGGAAAAGCTCCACTGGAAGCAGCTTGGGTGGGCATGCAAGTTAGGAGGGGTAGGGTCTCAGAGAATCATTAGGGTGAGGCAAACAGTTTTAGCTAGGTTGGTGGAGATTCAGACATGGCTTTTGCCCAGGTGTGCATATGTGGAGGAGGCCAAGCTTAACAAAGAAACAATGGCTTCTGGCAACACTTCTGTCTGGGAGAAAGCTGCCCCTCCAGCCCTTGCCCTGAAGCCAGACAGTTCAGTCTCCCTCATATGTTTCTGGCGACTTTCAAGCTGCTGCCTCAGCACTGGAGCTCAGAGTGAGTGAGTCCATCAGTGAGTAAGTTTGCTCACAGACTCCTTAAAAGAAATGTTTGTGACTCCAGTCAATCCCTGTGTCACTCCGCCACAATCTGGGCTGGTTAGCTAAAAGTTGTGAGGAGATTTCTCTTTCTGGCACTGAAACCCTGGGCTGTGTGGGGCCTGGACCCTTTGCTCCTCTGGGGGTACCTCTGCAACTGTTACTCCTCCTGCTTCGCAACTGCCACACGCAGTGTGGGACCAGCCTGTTCCTCATCTCCTCTCCTCCTATCAGTCTCAAGGTGGTCTCTTATGTAGTTTCCAGTTGTAGGACTTCTGTTCAGCTAGCCTTCAGGTGACTCCCAATGATGGCTGTCCTGTAGTTGATTTGTAATTTTGACATGATTTTGAGTGAAGGCCAGCACAGCATTTACCTACTCTGCTACTTGACCGGAAGCCTAAACTTTGGCATTTTAATTATGATGTCTTGGTGTGGGCCTCTTTGGGTAAATCTTGTTTTGAACTCTCTGCACTTATTGGGCTTGTGTGTCTTTTTTTTCTTTCTTTCTTTTTATTTTTTTCTCTCTCTTTTTTTTTTTTTTTTTGCCAGGTTAGGAAAGTTTTCTGTGATTATTTCTTCAAATATATTTTCAATTCCTTGCTCTCTACCTTCTCTTTCTAGTACCCCTATGATGCGAATATTGGTACACTTGATGTGCTCTCAGAGGTCCCTTAAACTATTCTTATTTTGGAGTATTCTTTTCTCTTGTTGCTGCTCTGTTTGGGTGTTTTCTGCAACCTTGTCTTCCAAATGCTGATTCAATCCTGTGCTTCATCTAAACTACTTTTGATATCTTCTAATGTATTCTTCATTTCAGTTGTATTTAATTTCTGTCTGGTTCTTTTTATTTTCATTTTTATGTTTTCTATCTCTTTGTTAAAGTTCTCACTAAGATCATTGAGCATCTTTATAACCAGTGTTTTGAACTCTAAATCTGGTGTGTTGCTTACCTCCATTTTGTTCAGTTTCTTTTTTTCTCGAGCTTTGATCTGTTCTTTCGTATGGGACATGTTTCTTTGTCTTCTCATTTTAGCTACCTCTCTGAGTTTGTTTTTATGTATTAGGAAGACCTGCTATATCTTCCGGTCTTGGTAAAGTGGCCTTATGTAGTAGGTGTTCTGTAGGGCCCAATGGGACTGTCTCTCTAGTCACCTGAACTGGGTGCTACGGATGTGTTTATTGTGTGGATTGCATATGCCCTCATGTTTTAGTTGAGTGTTGGTTGCTGTTTAATGAAAGAGATTGACCCTCAGGTTGGTTAGTTGTGAGGACTGGCCATGACTATAGTAGAGAAGCTGTTGTGCACAGGTTGGCCCTAATGAGCAAGACTCACTTTAGCAAGGCTCTGGTGCTTGTTGAGTCTGCCCTTTGGGTGTGTAATTTGTGGAGGTGGTTTTTTTGTGCCTTGGTTTGGTTCGAATCTGGCAACCAGGTATGTTGGTTCTTAGTCCTTTGAGAAGTGCTCCATTGTAGGCCAAGGTCAACTACTGCCTGAGGCCCTTGATATGAGCTATGATGCAATCTACAGATGGTTGCCACTTGTACTGGACTTGGAGGTGCATGGGAGAGGGTAAGCTATGAACCAAGGTTGGCTGCTACTAGTGCCCAGCTTAAGACTGCTTAGCAAGAGGTACAGGGAATGCTGAGGCGGATTGATTTGTTTGGGGTTTGTGAACCTTTGAGAGATTTTTAAAAAATCTGCCATATGAGCCAAGACAGGCTGTTTGTATGGAAAAGCCACTGGAAGTGGCTTAGGTTGGCCATCAAGATGGGTGAGTCAGGGTCTCAGGGAAAACCAGTGCTGAGAAAATGGTGTTAGGTTGATGGAGACTCAAATATGGAGTCTACCCTGTCTGTACACTGAGTAGGGGGAGGCCTCAACAAAGGAACAATGGTTCTGGCAACACTTCTATCTGGGAGGAAGCTGTCCCTCCAGCTTTTGCCTTGAAGCCAAACAATGCATTTGCTTCCTGTATGTCCCTGGTGCCTTTAGAGATGTTGTTCTAGTGCTGGAACTCAGGGCAAGTGAGTTCATCAGCAAGTAAATCCAAGCATGAGCCTTTTAAAAGTGATGACTAGATCTCCAGCAGCCATTTTGTCCAACTCAGCCACATCTCTGCCATTTTTTCACAACCAGAAGTTGTGGAGACTTCTCTTCCCATTACTGGTACCCTGGACTGAGAAACCTGGTGTGGGGCTGGGACTCGTCATCTTTTGCAGGGTGCTCTGCATGAGAGATCTCTCCTGATTTTAAATAACACATGCAGGTATGGGACCAATTCATTCCACATCTCTGCCCTTCCTACCAGTCTCAAGTTGAGTTCTCATGGATAACTTTAGTGATAGGACTTCTGCTCAGATAGACTTCAGGTTATTCTCAGAGATAGTTGTTCTGTAATTTAGTTGTGATTTGATGTGGTCATGGGAGGTGGCAATTACAGCATTCACCTACTCTGTCATCTTGACCAGCAGCTCTTAGTCCTAAACTTTAAATCTTAATCATAACCCTGACCCTAACCTTCTAACTCTGAAGCTATACACACTAACACTAACTCTTAATGGAAATCATGCACATTCTGTAATGTATGTTTTGAAGTGTGTTCGCAAAGGTGCTTTTAACAAGATATTTGAAAGCAGTTTTCAGCAAGTACGTTTTCAGTGAATGGAAACCACACACATTTTGTAACACATAAACTGATTTTATAACAAGTAATGTAAGAAATATATTTTTGACAAAGTATTTGATTGTGGTTTATAGAACATGTGCATTCAGTAAATGAAATGCATATACATTTTGTAATGCAGGTAATGAAGTGTTCTAGAAGGCCTGTAATACAGGTGTTTTAAAAGAAAAACTTGAAAGCTTTTTTTAGCATAGTGTTTTTTCAGTGAATGGACATTATACACATTTTAAAATATATGCACCAAATAGTTTCACATGACTTGTAATGAAGGTGTATTTAAGCAAGATACATGAAAACAGTCTATCACAGTGTCACTTCTGGGAATGGAATGCAAAACCATTCTATAATGCATGTAGAAAAGGGTATAGCAAATTCTATGATATAGCTGTTTTTAAAAAGGTACTTTACACAGTGTAAACATAGAAATGCCTTGCTGTTAAAGTGTACAGCTGAAACTTATTGGATTTCATTAACCAATGTCACCATTAAAAAAAGTTACTTAAAAGATATTTTCTGCACAGTGCTCTTTTAGTGATTAAAACTGAAAGCCATGTGGTTATAAATATAGTGAGGTATTTTACAAAGATTTAAGTAATAGTTTTTAAAAACAAGATAGTATAAAGAATATTTCAGAACAGTGTTCTTTCAGTAAATGGGACTCCTACACATTATGCAATGCTTGTAACGAAGTGTTTTAGAAGATATGTATTACGAATGTATTTAGTAAGATACTTGAAAGTGGTTTTAGCACAGTGTTCGGCCATAAATAAAACTCATACACATTTGTAATGCATGAATTAAAGTGTATAACAAATCCTCTAGTAAAAATATTTTAAAGAAGTATTGAAATGTGGTTTTCAGTTCAGTGTTCTTTTAAAAAAAGGAGCTCATACACATTCTGTAATGCATGTAGTTAAATGTATAACAACCCCTGTAACAAAGTGATTTTCTACAAGACACTTTAACATTTTACAAAGATTGTAATAAGTGTTGGTAACAAAATGTTTGAAGTTGTTATCAGCATAGTCTACTAAAAGTGTTTCTTCTAATATCAGTGAAAGAAATGCATTCTGGATTGAATGTAGTTAAGTGCTACAGAAAACTATTAATAAAGATGTTTTTAACAAGATACTTGACAGCTTGTTTCAGCATGATCTTCTTTTTGTGAATGGAATTAATACACATATTTTAATGCATGTAGTGAAGTGTTTTAGAAAGCTTGACATAAAGGATTTTTGATAGCTCAAAGCTTTATTATCATATTTTTTTGTGTGTGAATGAAATGAACACACATTTTGTAATACTTGTAGTGAGGTCTATAACAAGTCCTATAATATAAAGCTGTTGTTCGCATTATACTTCAAAGTAGTTTACTGTATAGTATTCTTTCAATGAATAAAACACACATTTTGTAAGGCAGGTGCTGAAGTATTTTACGAGGTTTGTAATTCAGATGTTTTAAACAAAATACTCTAAAGTGTTTTACAGCACGGTGTTTTCCAGGAAATGGAATTCATATACAATCTATATAGCCTGCGATGAAGTGTTTACAGTGTTTGTAATACTGATATTTAAAAAAAATATTTAAAAGCAGTTTTTAGCACAGTGAATTTCCAATGAATAAAATGCAGGTAGTAACTCTATAATACATTTTGTAATGCATATTGTGATTGTAACAAGTCCTGTATAAAAGATGCTTTTGACAAGATACTAGTTCAGCTTGTAGCACAGTGCTCTTTCAGTGAATTGAATGTGTAAACATGTAAAAAATTGATCAGAGGTAATCAATACATAAGTAACAAGCTACTTGCAAACTGTGTTCAACAAAGTGTTCTTACAATGAAAGAAAATGACACAGTGTAAATTTAGTGCATGGCACTTATACACATTCTGTAATTCAGGTAGTAAATATTTAAACCTATTTTGTAATCAATACATTTCAAAGTTTACTTACAAACTGTGTTAAGTATGGTGTTATTTCAGTGACTACAACCTACACCTGTTATGTGATGCATAAAAACAGTGCTGAGTAATGTTCTTCCAGTGAATGGAAAGCTAAGACCCATTTTTTACAGCATATAGTAAAGTGTATGTTTATACTTGTAATTTATATATTTTAATAAGTTACTTAAAAACTGTATTTAGCACAGTGTTATTTTAGTTTTAAAAAAACTTCTAACATGAGGTAAAGTGTTTCATAAAAACTAGTAATACAACATTTTTAACAAGCTACTTGAAAACTGCGTTCAGCACAGAGTTCTTTCCATGAGTAAAACTCATAGATATTGTGAAATGCTTGTAGTATGTCAGAGAAAGTTTGCCATCTATAGGTTTCTTATAAGCTACTTCAATACTGTGTTCAGTACATTGTACTTTCCATGAATAAAATACATACACGTTTTGTATTTCATATAGTAGTTTTTTTAACCAGATTTGTAATCAACACATTTCTAACAAGATACTGTTGATCTGTACTCAGCATCTTGTTTTTAGCAAATAAAACTCATACACATTCTGCAATATGTACTATAATATTTTGATTAGACTTGTAACCAAGATTTTTAACAAGTTGCTTGCAAACTGCCTCAGCAGCATCCTTTAAGTAAATGGAGCTCATACATTCTGCAAAGCATGTAGTAAAGTGATTAGCAATTCTTATAATCTATACATTTCTAACAAACTGTAAAACTGTATTCAACAGTGTTTTTTAGTGAACAGAACTATTAGGCATTCTGCAATTTATGTAGTAAAGTATTTGACAAACCTATAATCTATACATTTCTAACAAGTTTCTGGCCAATTGTGTTCAGCAGTTTTCTTTCAGTGAATACAACTCATATGCATTCTGTTCTGCATGAAGTAAAGTGTTTGACAACACTTGTAACCAATGGATGTCTTACCACCTACTTGCATACTTTTCTTAGCAGTGTTCCTTCTTGAATGGCACTTGTACACACATAGTGAAATGTTTAACAAGATGTAATCAATATGTTTGAAACAATGTTTTTGCAATTGTGTTTAGCACAGTGTTCTTTTGGTGAGTGGAACTCATACATATTCTGTAATACATGTAGTAAAATGTTTGACAGCACTTTTAATCTAAAGGTTTCTTCCAAGCTTCGTGCAAACTGTGTTCTATACAGTGTTTTTTAAGTTAATGGATCTCATACACATTCTTTATTGTAGTTAGTATAGTATTAGAAAAAGTTCGTATCTATAGCTTTCTTAGAAGCTACTTGAAGTGTTCACTACAGTGTTCTTTCAGTGAATGGAACTCATACACATTATACAATGCATGTAATAAAGTGTTTCACCAAGCTTTGAATCCATACATTTCTAAAGAGCTTCTTAGGAACCGTGTTCAACATAATCTTCTATGCATGAGTGGAACTCATAACATTCTGTAAGACATGCAATAAACTTTGAGCAAACCTATAATAAAGATGTTCATAAAAAAGCTACTAGCACACTGAGTTGGGCAGTGTTGTTTTAGTGAATATGACTCAAGCACATACTATCACACACAGAAAAAATGTTGAACAACAATTGTAATGAAGCTGTTTCTTTCAAAATACTTTGAACCATCATTCATAAAAGGGTTGAGACTTGTATTTGGATTATAGTTAGGCAGAAATTTAGGATTTGGTTATAGTTAAGATTAGGGTTAAGTTAGGATTAAGGTTAGGGTTAGGGCTGGGGTTACAATTAGGTTTAATTTAGGGTTAAGATTAGAGTTTCAGGTTAGTGTTAAATATAGGTTTAGTTTTAAGATTACAGCTAGGTTTTAGGTATCAGGTTAGGTTACACTTAGAGTTAGGTTTATAATTACATATGGGTAAGTTTAAGTTTCAGATTAAGGTTAAATTTGGGGTTTGGTTAAAGTTGAATTTAGTTATAGTTATTTTTATTTGTTTTTATTTTTTATTAAATTTATTGAGATGACATTGGTTAATATAATTATATTGGTTTCAAGTGTACAATTCTATCATACATCATTGGTATATTGTGTGTGTGTTCACAACAGGATTAGGGTTAGGGTAAGGTTTATGGTTAAATTTAGTGTTAGGGTTAGGTTAAGTTTAGTGTTGTTTTGAATGTTAGGGTTATGTTTATGATTAGAATTATTGTAAGGTTTAGAGTTGGGTAAGTTTAGTGTTTGGGTTAAACTTAGTGTTAGGTTCAAATTTGGGGTTATTTTTAAGTTTCGGGTAGGATTAGTTTGAGTGTTATTTTTAGAAATAGGTTTATTTTAGGATGAGAGTTAGGTCTAGCATTAAAATTTAGGGCTAGAGTTTGGGATTATGGTTAGTGTTAAAGTTAGGGTTAGAGTTAGGTGTAGAAGTAGGGTTTAAGTTATGGCAATGGTTATATTTAAAGTTATTTGAGGGTTAGGATTAGGTTAGGGTTATGGTTAGTGATAAAGTTAGGGTTAAGTTTAGGTTTTATGTTTATGTTTATGTTTAAGTTAAGTGTGAGAATGATTAGGTTTAGGTTTAAGATTCTAGGTAAGGTTAGGTTTAAGGTAAGGGTTAGAACTTGGGTTAAATTCACAGTTAGTATTTTTGGTTCTGGTTAGGTTTTGGTTTAGGGTTAGGGTTGGGTTAGGGTTAGGGCTGGCATTCAAGGCTAGGGTTTAAGATCAAGTTTAGTGTTAACATTAAAGTTAGTGTTAGGTAGACATTTTGTTTTAGGTTTAGAGTTCAGTTCACAGAGTTAGGTGTGACATTAGATTAGGGTAGTGTTAGAGTTAGATTTTATATTTGGGTTAGAATTAGGTTAAGGGTTAGTTTTAGGGAGACATTTAGGTTTAGGTTTAGGATTAGTGTTAGTTGTATGTTTAGGGTAAAGTTTAAAGTTAGGGTTCATGTTATGTTTGGGTAAAGGCGTTTTGTTAGGATTAGGTTTAGCATTAAACTTAGCGTTAGGATTATTTTTAGGGTTAGGTATAGGTTATGGATTAGATTTAAGGTTGGGATTGTGGTTAAGATTAGAGTTTAGTGTTATGTTTACCATTAGGTTTATGGTTAGTTGTAGAGTTATATTTAGGGTTTAGGTTAAGTTTGGAGTCAAGGCATGATTAGGTTTAGGTTTATGGTTAGGATTAGTGTTAGGGGTATGGATAGTTTTAGAGTTAGATTTGAGTTTAGGGTTGGTTTCAGATTTAGAACTAGGATTGAGTATCAGAGTTAGGGTTACAGTTAGGGTTTAGAGTTACTGGTAAGTTTAAGGTTGGTGTTAGTGTAAGATTTTGGTTTAGGGTTAGGATTAGGTTAGGGTTAAGTTCAGGGTTAAGTTTAGTTTAAAGTTTAGGGTTAGTGGTAGTATTAGGGTTAGTGGTTATGGTTTAGGATAAGTTTAGAGTTAGTTTAGAGTTAGGGCTAGAGTGAAGATTAGGTTAAGATTATGATTAAAATTAGAGATATGTTTAGGGTTTGTCTTAGGTTTTGAGATAGGGCTACAGTGAAGTATAAGTTTAGAATTAAGTTTAAATTCAGGATTTTGTTTATTGTTAGGGTTAGAGTTAGGTTTGAGTTTAGTGCTAAGGTTAGTGTTAGGGTCAATTTTAGCATTAGTCTCGTTTTAGGATTCAGGCTAGGATTAGGATTAGGTTATAATTTAAGGTTAGTTTAGGGTTTGTGTTAGGCATACAGTTGGGTTTAAGTTTAGAATTAATGTTAGGGTTAGAGGTAGCTTTAGGTGTAGGTTTA
Source organism: Pteropus medius (assembly GCF_902729225.1). Classification (NCBI taxonomy): domain Eukaryota; kingdom Metazoa; phylum Chordata; class Mammalia; order Chiroptera; family Pteropodidae; genus Pteropus; species Pteropus medius. Next base: position 22,666,819 of record NW_024356249.1, read on the forward strand.
TGTTTAAGTTAGGGTATGTTTAGGGTTAAAATTTAGAGGTTGGATTTAGAGTTAAATTTAGAGTGACGATTAACATTACAATTATGATTTTTGGTTAGGGTTAAAGTATGGTTAGTCTAGTGTTAGTTTTAAGATTAGAGTTAAGTTCAAGGTTAGGTTTGGGTTAGATTTAATGTTAGGTTTAGGTTGACAGTTAAGGTTACGGTAATGTTTAAGGTTATTTTGTGGTTACGTTTAGGTTTACAATTATGGTTAGTATTAGGGTTAGTGTTGGGGATGAGTTTAGTGTTAGGGTAAATTTAAGATTAGGTGTAGGCTTAAAATTTCATTTAGGATTAGATTTAGGGTTAGAATTAGGGTTTAGCATTAGAGTTAGATTTAGGGTTATAATTAATTAGATTTAGTATTAAAATTAAGGTTGTGTTTGGGTTAGGGTTAGTGTTAGATTTATATTGAGATAGGTTTAGATTTATATTTAGGGTTACTGTAAATTAGGGTCAAACTTATGGTTACATTTCTGTTCTCCTTTTCAAATTCTGCCCAGTGGAATTCTAGGCACTTATGTCCAGGTGTCTCTTCTTGAGCAAACCATAGCAGGTCACAGAAAGTCTCCACCCTAGCAAGTCAAAGTTGTTTAGCTTTTTAAAAAAAGTCTCATACTTCAGAGTTAATATGCTCATTTGAATAAGTTAGGACTTTTAAATAGGCATCTGCATTAGCTGCATAGCCAAGGCCGGGGACTCTGTCCTCTCTTGACTTCTGACTCTCATTCATGATCCCAGTTAGCCAGAACTGAACAGCCTACGCATGCATAGTATATTCTTCATCAGTAGCAGGTGCCCTATAGGCAAGGGAAGTACTGGCAGTCCTCAACCACTTGCAAGGTCTCCAGAGGGAGTTTTCTCCTACCAAGGGATAGTCAAGCCCCATCTGGAAGTGCTGCCAGGGTGGGTCTAAGGATTCTCCTGCAGTCAAGATTCCTATGTGTCTTATTGAGAGAACCACCCCAGGTCAGCAGAAAGGCCTTGCTTTGATAAGCAACAATGTTTAGTTTTTCTTTTAGTTCAGTTGTCAGGGAGCACATGTGCATTTGTATAGGATAGAGCTTTTTACTAAACATCTGTATTGTACTCCAAACTAGGAGTTTTTAATTATTAACCTCTCCAGACACCTGCCTCTTGTCCTTAGTCCTTAGTTTGTCTGACCTAGTGAGGCCTGTGCTCTGGGTAAGGTAGCTAAAAGCTGTCTTCAACCCTCCTGACAATCTCCAGAGTTAGAGGGAGCCTTCTCCCACTCAGCAATAGTCAATATTTATTTGGAAGTTCTGCCTAGTAAAATCTCAGGTTTCTTCAGCAGGCATGGTGTCCAGGTGATTTTTATTGAGGCAACCATGGCAGACCAGCCAAAATGTTTACCCTAGCAAGGCACATTTTTTAAGCTTAGACTTCATAAGGACTATGTGCACTTGAATAGATTAAGGCTGTTAATTAGGAATCTGCATTGTACTTGAAAAGCCCAGCCTGGGACCCCTGGCCTCTTTTCACACTTGCCTCTTTTTGCTGATCTTGGTTATATTGACCTCAGAAGGCAGACATATGCACAGTAAATATTTCAACTGCAAAATTCTGGCAACTGGTGTCCTCTAGGCAGAGAACTATTGGCAGTCCGACAACCTCAAAAATCTCTAGATGTAGGGGAGGCTGTCCCCGACTAAAGGATTGTCAGTCCCAATTTGGCAGTGATGCCTGGTGGGATCCTGACTTCTCCAGTAGTTAAGAAATCCAGATTCTCTAATTGGGAGAACTATGGCCAACCAGCAGAAAGGCTCCCACCTTGCAAGATAATAATGTGTAGTTTTTATTAGCTCCAACTTCACGTGGAATATGCATATATGAATAGATTAAGGCTTTTAATTAGGCATCAGCATTATATTCAAAGAGCCAGGGCCTAAAGCACTTGCTCTCTCCTGATACCTGTCTCCTTTCTGGTCCAAGTTAGCCTGACTCACAATGACCTGTCCATGCATAGTACACACTCCATAAGTGAACCTCTGCAATCTGGTGCTCTCTAGGCAGAGGAAATAAGGCCATTTTCCCAACCACCAGAGGTGGAAGGAGCCTTCTGCCACCAAAGTGGCCTCCAGAGGTGGAAGGAGCCTTCTGCCACCAAAGTATAGCTAGTCCCCATTTCGACGTGCTGCCCAGTTTGTTCATTCCCAAGCTTCTCCAGCAGTCAAGACATCCAGGAGTATCTTATTAAGGGAATCCTGCCCAGCCAGCCAAAATGTCCTGTCTGGGTAAGGTAAGGATGTCCAGCTTTTTCCAGCCCAATCATCAGTGGGAATGCGCACGTTTGAATAGGTAAGGGCTTTAAATTAGGCATCTACATTGTACTAAAAAAGCCAAGATCTGAAAATCCTGGCTTCTCCTTATATTTGCCTCTTATTTTCTAATCACAGTTAGCCTGAACTGGGGTAGCCCACACATACTCAGTAGGTATGTTGTCTACAAACCTCTGGCAGCAGATTTTCTCAAGGCAGAAGAGCTAGGGGTGTTTCCCCAACACCTGCACAGTGTCCAGTGGTGGAGAAAACCTTCCCCACCTGGTGCTAGTCTCCATTTGGGCATGCTGCCCAATGAGGTCCCAGGCTCTTTCAGCAGTTAAGACCTCTAGGTGTCTCATTGAGAGCAAACTTGACTGATCAGCCCCACCCTGGCAAGGAAAAAATATTTAGATTTCTTTTATCTTAGCCTTCGGCAAGAATAGGTGCATTTGAATAGATTAGAGCTTTTAACTAGGCATCTGCATTGTGAAGGAAAAGCCAGGTTTGTAATCCCCAGCCTTTTCTGACATCTGCCTATCATATCTGGTCTTGGGTACCTTGGCCCATGGTGGCCTTAGCAGACTGAGTAGGTATTTCATCAGTAAACATCAGGCAACCAGTGCTTTTCAGGCAAAGTACCTAGGAGGGTGCCCCAATCACACACACAGCTTCCAGAAGTGGAAGGAGCATGCACCATCTGTCTCAGGTTAGTTTACCTGAAACTAGGAAGAGAAAGGTTTCCAGAAAGGCTGGGAGTCCCAAGACTTGGCTTTTTTAGTACAAAGCAGGTGCTTGATTTAAAGGCCTAATGTATTCAAATGTATGTATTTCTGAAAACTAAGCTAATAAAAGCTAAACTACATGGCTTGCAAAGGTGGAGCCTTTCTTCTGTTCAGCCATGTATCTCTCAATAAGAGACATCTGCTGTAGAAAAACCAAGAACCCACATTGTAGCACTTTCAAATGGGGCCTGACTATCCCTGAGTTGGGGAAGGCTCTTTCTACCACTGGAGACTGTGCAGGTAGTTGGGGACCATTCCTAGATTTCCTGTCTAGAGGGCACCAGCTGCCAGAGGTCCACTTACAAAATGAGCACTGTGAATGCTCAGTACACCAGAGATCAGGCTAATCAGGATCAGGAAGAAAAGTTAAGTGTTGAGAGGCCCAGGTTTTTAGGCCTTGGCATTTAGAGTACAATGTAGATGCCTAATTAAAAGCTCTAACTTATCCAAATGTACATATTCCTAAATATGCATATTCCTCCTGAAGGCTGAGTTAAAAAAAAAAAAAAAGCTAAACATCACTGCCTAGCAAGGACAAAGCTTGTGGGCTGACAGGCCAGGATTCCCCTCAGTAACAGACACCTGAGTATTAATTGCTGAAGAAGTTAGGACTTCATTGGGCAGCACATTCAAAGGGCAACTGACTATACCGGGGCTGGTAAAGACTCTCTCCACCTGTATGTGTGTTGTGTGAGTGGCTGGGAAATGCCTATAGGTTCCCCTGACCAGAAGCTGTTACCATTGGGGTGATATGAAATCTGTTGTTGCTTCAGCAGCATGGTGGGGTCCTTCCTTCTTCCTTGCCAACACAGTAAAAAATTATGGGTCACTGAGATTTAGAAAAAGTAAGATTTATTGAAAGTACATTTTAGAAGGAGATGGGCCATACTAAGGAATGCTGCAGCCCTGTGGAATTTGGGAAGTGAAAAGATGAAAGATAGAGTATGCTCCAAGGAAGGAGTAGGTTTTCAGAGAAAAGAGTTGTAGCAGCACAGAGTGAAGTCTGTTTCTCTTTGGTCTGTGATGGGAGGTTATAAATGCGGTACTAAATGATCTTCTTCATGTGAGGTCATGATGACAGTTGGCTGCCATATAATCCTTTGCCTACTGCACATATGCTTACCTGGAATTCAGTCTGTTATAACTAGATTCATAAATTTCTGGGTATATGTATGATATGATGGTATAATGAGGCTGAGGTTATGGGCAAGTTAGGATAGTACTTTCTGTGCATGCGTTTGTGGCTGGTTTAAGCCAGCAGCTTTTATGCCTTTTTATTCCTTTGTTCCTCAGGATGCAGGGATGATTTATAATTATAAAAGGAGTGTTCCTGTGAGGTCTTTAAGGAAGATTTCTATGGTTATAGAGCTGAGACTTTTCTCCTATCATTCATGCCTGCCTAACTATCTAAAATACCTATTGTGTAAGTGGGGCTGATGTGGATCAGGCTACCCAGGACCAGAAACGAGAAGTAGATGAGAAAAGGGTGAAGATAAGGAATATGTAAAATGGAGTAACTGTAAGTAAGCTACTAAAATTATTAACATATGAAGGTTGAGGTATGAAGAAAAACTCTAGTTTTGTTCTAACTATCCTGCAAACTTCAACTTTTTGTACTTTTTGGTCCTGCATCAATGCCTGGATATACATCTGGATATACCTGACCTTCGTATAACTCTCTGAGTATCCCTGAAAGACATATATATATATATAATATATAATATATATATTATATATATAATATATAATATATATATATTATATATATATACCCACCTGATATCTGTTATCTAGACCACTAGATGTGATCGGATCTCCTGATACCTATCTTCTGAAACATCTGGCATTTGTAATCTAGACTGCCTGACATCTGAATTATAACCACTCTGGACCAACCCTAGGGCCAAGAATACAGGAAAGATAATTCTCAAGAGTATACTTTTTATTATAAGAATTCTTGAAATTTCTTTCTTTCTTTCTTTCTTTCTTTCTTTCTTTCTTTCTTTCTTTCTTTCTTTCTTTCTTTCTTTC
>NW_024356249.1:22672154-22825320 GCF_902729225.1 Pteropus medius
TCTTCTTCTTCTTCTTCTTCCTTTTCCTCCTCCTCCTCTTGTTTTTGAACACTTCTGGCTTTTTGTCTAGCTGTTTCCCAGTTTATAAACTCTAAGGCCCTTGCATAAATCTTTATTATTTATTTCTAGGAAAGCCTCCAGACACTTTTTGAGTTCATTTGATATAGTTGCTGTTAGATGTCATGAGATCTGAAGAATGCTCTTCTTCAAATCTGGTGACAACATTGGATTTGAACGAGGTAGCTGCTTGAGTACTTTGTGCTCTGTTGTCTCCCCAATGGCTCTGGGGCCCCAGTGGTGAGTTCTCTCAGTTCTGAACAATCTTTTTTCTGTTGAGGTTTAGAGCTTTTTTTACTGGGTCTTCTGATATGCTTTTTTAAAAATAGGCTGACCTCTTTCTAAGTCTGTTACAGAGGGACAATCCCATTCTGCAATGCCAGCTGGATTTGTGATCCATCCTCTAGTAAGTATCTGTCTTGATGGAATTCTGATAAGAAGGACAATTTAAAATTACAGTGGCTATTCTGGGGATCTTTAGAGATTTCTAAATAATCACATGCACAGTTAAAGAATTTTAGAAGTGTTATGTAAGCTGAATGAGAGGCATTTTAAATTGGTATTTAGAGGTCTACAAGAAATTAAATAGTTAAAGACAGCCTCCCTTCAAGAAACAAAGTCAAAACTAATAAAGCAAATTATGAATTAAACAACAACAAAAAAATCTAAACTTGATTCTTTTTCTGAAAATTTCTTGGATGATTATTAAGAAAGAGATTTTATAGGGAAGGACCTGGCATAAATCCTACAGACTTGTGGTCCAGGCCACTACCCCCCAAATTGATAAGTTTCTATGTCTTACCACACCAGCATCTATTTAAAAAAACAAAAACAAAAAAGCAAAACTACTTGGAGTTTTTAGTTGACATCTATTTTGTCTTTGTGTACAGCTATGATAGCTTTTTGGGGGAATTTAACTTTAACACAGGACCTTCTAAAAGTTCTCAAATGTGTCTTCCTTGGGAACTCCAGCTAGTTATATGCACATTTTGGTTCCACCTCTTGTTTCTTTTTAATAAAATGGACCTAGCCAAAATAATTAAAAACTCTAATGGCCATTCAGGAAAATCTTTGTTTTAAGTCTACCTCAAGGGCTCTTCCTTAAAGAGATAATTCCACACTTCTTTGGGACAATGGAATGAATTCTTTGATTGATATAAAGAAGCTTCTTAAAAACAAAATAACATTGAAAAACAGCTCCGAAAAGATACTTAAGAAACTTTGATCATCTTTGCAGATAATTAAAAGCAAGATGAAATTCTGCCATTTGCAACAACATGGATGGATCTTGAGATTATCATGCTAAGTGAAATAAATCATATGTGGGATATAAAACTGAAAGGAACAAATGAACAAGACAAACAAAACGCATATATACAGATAACAGTTTAGTGGTTATCAGAGGGGAAGGAGAGAGGGAGGGACATAGATAAGAGTAAAAGAGGTCAAATATATGGTGACAAATGATTTGACTTTGGGGGATGAACACACAATGCGATATATAAATGATATATTGTTGAATTGTATACTTGAAACCTATATAAATTATTAACTTATATATAAATGTCAGGAAAAAAATTCAAAGGCTGATAGGAACTTTTTAAAAAGCCTTTTCTCCTAAACTAAACTAAAACTATATACCTGTAGGGAAAGAAGCAAATTAGAAAGATGTAATTGGATGAATAGATTAATTTATGATGTTCTTAAGTTACAATCTAACTCTTTAGAGATGGGAGAAATTGTCCTTATTCTAGAAATCTTTACATAACCAGAAGTATAACTCATATTTTAATTAAATGTTTTGGGGTGATATTGGTTAATAAAATCATATAGGTTTCAAGTATACAATTCAATGATGTCATATGTATATTGCATTGTGTGTTCACCACCCAAAGTTAAATTTCTTTCTGTCACCATATATTTGAACCCCTTAACCCTTATCTACCTCCCCACTCCCCTCAGGTAACAACTAAATTGTTGTCTGTGTCTATGAATTTCTGTTCGTTTGACTTGTTCATTTGTTACTTTGACTTTTATATTTCACATATTAGAGAAATCATATGGTCCTCAACTTTTTCTGTCTGGCTTATTTTGCTTAGCGTGATAATCTCAAGCTCCTTCCATGTTATCACAAATGGCAATATTTCATCTTTTCTTATGGCTGAGTACTGTTCCATTGTATATGTGTACCCCATCTTCTTTATCCAATTATCTATCAACTTTGGTTGTTTTCATGTCTTGGCCACTGTAAATAATGCTGCTATTAATATAGGGGTGTATATATCTTTACAGATAAATGTTTTTAAATTTTAAATTTTGGAGGTAAATACCTAGAAGAGGGATTGCTGATAATATGGTAATTCTATCTTTAGTTTTTTGAAGAAACTCCATACTGTTTTCCATAGTGGCTGTATGAATTTACATTCCCACCAGGAGCATATAAGTGTTCCTTTTCCCCCACAACTTCTCCGATACTTCTTGATAGTAGCCATTCTAACAGATATTAGGTGGTATCTCACTATGGTTTTGATTTGCATTTTCTTAATACCCAGTGAAGTTGAGCATCTATTCATATGTCTGTTTGCCATTTGTATTTCTTTTTGGGAAAAGTGTTTGTTCAGGTCTTCCGCCCATTTTTTAAATGTTTGATTTTATTGTTGAGTTGCATGAGTTCTTTGTATTTTTTGGATATTAGGCCTTTGTCAGGGGGATGTTATTTGCAAACATTTTCTCCCATTCAGCTGGTTGCCTCTTTGACTTATTGATGGTTTCTTTTGCTGTGCAGAAGCTTTTTTACTTTGCTATCATCCCATCCATTTATTTTTGCTTTTACTTCCCTTGCCTTTGAGATCAAATTTATAAAATTCTCTTTAAAGCCAACGTCCAGGAGTTTAGTACCTGTTGTCTTCTTTGCAATTTATTTTTCTGGATCTCATATTTAGGTCTTTGATCTGTTTTGAGTTAATTTTGGTGTGTGGTGACAGATAGCAGTCTAATTTCATTCTTTTGCATGTGGCTTTTCAATTTTCCCAGCACCATTTATTAAAGAGGCTTTCCTTTCTCCACTGTATGTTTTTGGCTCCTTTATCAAAAATTATCTGCCAATATATATGAGGGTATATTTCTGGACTCTCAATTCTGTTCCATTGGTCTGCCAATACCATGCTGTTTTTTTTGTTTTCATTTTTTTTCCTACATGAGCATTTTATTTTTCCTCCCCACCTGGCTTTTTGAAACATAATAGACAATTAGCCATTTGTATTTACATTGTACAATTCAATGAATTTTTTTTCAATTATAGTTGGCATACAATAATAGACCAGTTTCAGTTGTACAGCCTACAGATCAGAGAGCTGCATAACTTGCAAAACGATCACCCCACAAAATCTAGTCCCCTTCTTCCCTCTTACACATATATTACATCATTATTAACCATCTTCCCCATACTACACTCTATATCTCCATGTCTATTCTGCAACTATCCATTTGTACATCTTACTCTCTTTGCTTTTTTTCCATTCTCCCCAACCCCCCTTTCATCTAGTAGTCCTCAAAATATTCTCTATACCTATGAGCTTATTATTGTTTTTTTTTTGCTGTTGTTGTTTATTTTGTTCTTTAGATTCCACATGTATGTGAAATCATGCAATATTTGTCTTTCTCTATCTGATCCATTTCATTCAACGCAATACACTCTAGGTCCATCAAAGTAATATCTTTTTCCATCCCCTTCCTTTTAGTCTGTGTGTATCTTTTAATCTGAAGTAAGTCTCTTGTAGGCAGCATATGTAAGGGTCTTATATTCTTATCCATTCAGCCTCTCTATCTTTTGGTTGGAGCCCTTAATTCTTTTCGATTTGAGGTACTTGTTGGTAGGACTGTAGTTATAATCATTCTTTATTCCTGTTTTCTTATACATATTTTTTTCTTCTTAAAGAAAGTTCTCTAACATTTCCTTTAATACTGGCTTGATCTTGATAAATTCCTTTAGCTTATTTTTGTCTGAGAAGTTCTTTATCTGTCCTTTGACTCTAAATGATAGCTTTCCTGTATAAAGTATTCTTGGTTGTAGATCCTGGGTTTTCATCACTTCAACTATTTTGTGCCAAGCCCTTCTGTCCTGCATCGTTTCTTTTGAGAAATCAGCTGTCCATCTTATGGGTGCTTCTTAGTAGGTAACTAACTGATTTTTTCTTGCTGCTTTTAAGAGTCTCTCTTTGTATTTAACCTTTGGCATTTTAATTATGATATGTCTTGGTGTGGGCCTCTTTGGGTTCCAATTTCTTGAGACACTCTGAGCTGTCTGGGGTTGTATATCTATTTCCTTTACTAGGTTAGGGACGTTTTCCATCATTATTTCTTCAAATAGCTCTTTAACATCTTGTTTTACTTCAGGTACTCCTATGATACAGATATTTTTACATTTAATAGTGTCCCATAGGCTCCTTAAATTATTACTATAGTTTTGGCATCTTTTTTTTTTTTTTTGCTGTTCTGATTGAGTGTCCTTGGCTTCCCCATCTTCTATATCGGCGGTTTAATCCTCTTCTTTATCTACTCTGTTTACCATCTAATATATTCTTTGTTTCAGATAATGTGTTCTTTGTTTCTGACTCGTTCCCTTTTATAATTTCTATTTCCATTTTTATGTTTTTATATCATTTTGAAAATTCTCACTGAATTCATCTACACTTCTCCTATGTTCATTGAGCATCTTTATGACCAGAGTTTTGAACTCTGCATCTGTTAGATTGCTTAAATCCATTATTCGTGAATCTCTGTTCTGTTCTCTCATATGGTTTCTGCTTCTTTGTTTTCCCATTTTGTTTGCCTTTCTGTGTCTGTCTTTATGTACTAAGCAAAGTTCCTAAGTCTTCCAGTCTTATTATTGTGGCTTTGTGTGGTAGGTGTTCAGTGGTACAAGTCCTGAGAATGGGTTCAGCAGCAGGCTAAATTTAGTTCCAGCCTGTGCTCTTCAGGAGCCACCTGTTAAGATTCAGCAAGCAACCCACAGATGCTGTGCTTATAGTTGCCTCAACTGAGGCCAGCTGCCACTAGTGTGAGTCTTGGCTCGGCTCAGCAAAGAGCACCTGACTTGCTGAGGATAAACCTGGATGTGGCTTGGGTGGGGCCACATGTTGGGGGAAGTGGAGTTTCAGAGAATCTTCTGGGCTGAGCAACATTTGTTTCTCAATTTGATGCTGTCTCAGCTATGGTGGCACTGCCTCAGCACACTGTGAGTGGGGAGGGCTCAACAGAGGAACAATAGATACTAATGCACTTCAGACTGTGAGAGATCCTAGCCTCTGGCTCTCATTCTGACAACTCAGTGTCCTCTTGTAAGTCTCCGTGCTTCCCACACATCTGACCAGGTCCTGGTGCTCAGAATAAGCAGGTCCATCACTATGAAAGTCCACTTGCGGACATGGCCCCTTTAAGAGGCATCTGCAGTTGCCAGCTGCCACTGTCACAGCCTCTGTCCCACTCAGCCACTTGGAACCAGGCAGCCTCACATCCTTGCCCCATCCTACCTCCTCTTGTTGTAGGGTGATTTCTTTCCCTAGTTGTAGGGCTTGTTCATCTAGATCCCAGGCGACCTTTTTTGCTGTTTGCTCTGTGTTTCTGTCACAACTTTGATTTGGTCATGAGAGGGATGAACAAAACCTCTATCATCTATGTTGTTATTTTTTTCTGCTCCATGCTGTTTTGATTACTGTCACTCCGTAGTATAATTTGAAGTCAGACAAAGCGATATCTCCACCCTTGTTCTTTATTCTCAGGATTGCTTTGGTTTCAGGATATTTTGTGTTTCATAGAAATCTGATGATTTTCTGTCATTTTATTTAAAAAATGCCATTGGGGTTTTGATAGGGATTGCATTAAATCTGTATATTGCTTTGAGTAAGAATTTCTTTTTAACTATGTTGATTCCTCCAGTCTTTGAACATGGAATATCTTTTCATTTCTTTGTGTCTTCTTCAATTTCTTTTAATAATGTCTTGTAGTTTTCAGTGCATAGGTCCTTCATATGCTTTGTGAGGTTATTCCTAGGTGTTTTATTCTTTTTGTTGCAATTGCAAAAGAAACTTTTTAAATTTCTTTTTTCTGAAAATTCATTGTTAGTGTGAAGGACCCCTATGAATTTTTGTACATTGATTTTGTATCCTGATACTTTACCGTATTTCTTTATTGTTTCTAATACTTTTTTTTTTTTTTAGTGGAGACTTTAGGTTTTCTATATAGAGAATCATGTCATCTGCAAAAAGTGACAATTTGATTTCTTCATTCCCAAATCAAATGCCTTTTATTTATTTCTCTTGTCTGATTGCCCTAGCTAGAACATTCAACACTATTGAAAAAGAGTGGGGATAGAAGACAGCCTGTCTTGTTCCTGATCTTAGAGAAAGTTTTTTGTTTTTCAGCTGAGGGTTTGTCATTATGGCCTTTATTAGGTTGCAGTGTTTTTCTTCTATACCCATTTTATTAAGTGTTTTAATCATAAATGTATACTGCTTCTGGTCAAGTGCTTTTTCTGCATCTATTGATATGGTCATATGATTTTATCTTTTATCTTGTTTATGTGGTATATCACATTAATCGATTTGCATATGTTAAACCATCCCTGTGCCCCTGAAATGAAACCTACTTGATCATGGTGTATAATCTTTTTAATAGTTTATTGTATTTGATTTGCTAGTAATTTGTTTAGGGTTTTTGCATTTGTATTTGTAAGAGATATTGGTCTATAGTTTTCTTTTTGTGTGTGTTATCTCTACCAGATTTTAGCATCAGGGTACTGTTGGCCTCATAAAATGAGTTAGGAAGCATTGCCTTTTCTTCAGTTTTTTTGAAAAGTTTGAGAAAGACAGGTATTAAATCATCTTTGAATGCTTGGTAGAATTCACTAGTGATACCATCTGGCCTTGAACTTTTACTCTTTGGGAGGTTTTGATAATTATTTCAATTTCCTTAATGTTTATTGGTCTATTTAGATTTTCTAGAAATACACTCTCAAAGCATCTTAGTGTCAACCTATAAATATAGTTGCTCAGACTGAAGAAAAAATAAGAAATTAGTGGTTTATTTTAAAGCACAAATTGCAGTTCTGGCTCTAAGGCTCTTTGCCAAGTGCAAATACAAATCTTAATTATCTTCTCCACAAACATTAATAAAAAAAAGCCCTAACTACCTAAACAAATAAACTTATTTTAACTGTTATAAATGAGTGAAGTTTTGCCATCTTATACTGGCTTCATGGCTAAAATTTTAAAAACAAAACTATCAGGTCTCTTTCAACATGTTCATGTGTATTAATCATGTGTTATTTCCTACCTCTGAATATGGAGAATTTGTAAATGAGTTATTTAACTGGGTTAAAGGAACTGAGCCCTTATATAAAAATTTCACAAAAATATAATAGAAACTAACTCAAATGCTTTTCAAGATCATGTGATCTAATAAATTATTTGATATTAAAGTTGGTTGGAGTTTAGTTTGGTTAAACAAGCATGACTTTAGAGTTATCAACATTAAGTATAAAGTTTTATTCCACCTGGGTTTATTAATCAAATAACTTCATGTTATCTGTTAGAAAATTCATCAACAGAAAAATTAGCTTGGAATAATAATAATTGACTTTGATGTCTTTTTTTTTTTTTTTTAGTTAACTGGGCCCAAAATTTATAATGGGAATCTAGCAGCTATTGTTTATAGAAGCTTCTCATACTGTCTATAAGGGAAAAGATGCAGACAGAGCTACCACGCCTCTTGCACTACCTTTGATGTCTTATGAGTTTTCATGGGTAATCTAAACATAATTGTTAAAGATTAATAAACTAAATAGATGGGAGTAAATTTAACTTTTGGTGGTGAGCCCACAAGGCAATATACATATGACATTATTGAATTATACACTTGAAATCTATGTAATTTTATTAACCTATGTCACCTCAATCAATTTAATTTAGAATAATAAAAAATAAACTAAGTAGATGTAAAGAAAATAAAATGTTTAGGTGAAATATTTTGATCAATAATTATTTGTGTTATATTATATATACTGAGAATTCTTTATTAAAATCTTTTAGAACCTGAAATCTTAGAGTTTTGCCAAGTTACATTAAATGATGTCACATTAAATTTATTAATATCTATATTATTTCTAAATAAAATACTGAAGCATTAATTGTTAAATGTATCTACTTTTGACTTCTTATTTCAGGGAAACTAAAAGATAAATCCAGGTCTATAAATAAATATGTTTTGTGCTTTGTTGAGGAAGCACATGTTTCTAAAAATTATTAAATATGTTTGCTAGTAAAAGAACCTATGTTTCTAGAAGATATTAAATGTATTCATAAATTTGCCAATCTAAAGAACGTTATTTGCTTACTCTTTAGCTGCCATTAGATATTAATGTTTCTCAGGGTTTAGAATTATAGTTAATATGGAAGGAAATAATATGTGCTCTCAGTAAAAGATGATATAAGGTATGGAAATGCATTTTTGAAAGAAATTAAAAGAAAGTAGTTTGTCCTAATAAGTTGGTTATTTCTGAATGTGTAAGAAGAGGAAAACTAAGAAGGACAAGGAAATTTGTGGAAGATTTGTGGAAAAGGAAACAAGAAATAAATTTTATGTATAGTCAAACTATGATTGGAATAGATTTATTTAACTTTATTATCAAAGTACACTGATAAAAAATTAGAATTTGGTCTTCTCTCTGTTAAAAAGGACTATTTTTCTGTATTATTTGCATGCTATTAATAAGATATTATAAAGGGAAAGCAAAGGTTTTGTGTTTTATTAAAATTATTTCCTGTGTTCTGTATCATTAGGTTTTTAATTGCTTAGGTAAACCAAGTTATCTTATTATTAAAAGAGCTAAATTTTACTTACAACTATTTAACTTATTTGCCTGTGAAGTCTTTAATTGTTACTGCAATTAAATATATAATTATTATTTCACAGTAAACTATGATCTTATTTGACTGTTTTAAAATTTTTATATATTTAACAATCTTCCCCTCTCAATCAAAATTAGTCTTTTCCTTAACATGGATATAACTTTGAGGTTTTTCAGAAGGATCACTGAAACATTTCAAGGAAAATTCTGTTTATTAAAGAGGAGATTTAAACTAATTAGGCATATTCAATACACTAAAATTACATAGAAAGCATTGCCAAATAAGAAAATTATGTTGTATGCCTATATTATTTTGTATTAAAATAAATGATCTAGAAATTATATTAAACTTCTAAGATATTCTTATATCATGTTTTCATTTGCAATTGTAATTACAAATAAAAAATATTGTTTGTTGAACGTGGTTCCATAGTGTAGCAGTTAGCACATTTGCTTTACATGCAGAAGGTCCTGGGTTCATGCCCCAGTGAAGCCACGGTCCATGGTCTATGGCCATGCCACCCTGAGCAAGCCTGATGTCTGATCTTGGAAGCTAAGCAGGGTTAGGCCTGGTTAGTACTTGAATAGGAGAACACCTAGGAAGACCAGGTACTGTAGGCATAAATAATAATACATAATAAAAAAATTAAAAATATTGTTTGTTGCAGAGAAATAAGCAAATTTGTCAATTGCATTGTAATCAGAACTTTAAGTCTTTGTCATTTATGGCAGGGGTCCCCAACCCCTAGGTTGCAGACCTTACCGTCAGTGGCCCGTTAGGAACCCAGCAGCACAGCAAGAGGTGAGTGGTGGGTGTGTGGACAAAGCTTCATTTGTATTTGCAGCCACTCCCTAGCACTAGCATCATTACCTCAGCTCTACCTCAGATCATCAGGCATTAGGAGCTCCAGTCCCTGGTGCCAAAAAGATTGGAGGCTGCTGATTTACAGAGTCATTATTTTACTCTGATATTTGTTTAATCTTCAGAGAGATTCATGGAGCAGACTATGATATGCAGGTTTCTAATAAACTTTTAGATTGTACCATAAAATGAGTGAGGATTTACAGAATTCTGAGAAAAAATTGGATTCATAAAACTGCTAACAAAAGTTCAAGACCAATAAGAATTAATCATATGAGGCAGCATGAACCAATGAGAATGATTATAATTTTGACTTTTTATTTGAAACATTGCTGGTTCTTTAATATTGGTTTTCCAGAATAAGGACACATATGCTCTTATACTGCCTATGACTTAGAGAAATTTGGTAAATTATTTTCACTGTAATGTTGTTATTTGCATAAGTTCGATAAAAATCTGTTCTTGTAACAGCACACAATTGAAATTGGTTTCCTTGCTAACACTTTGATTGGAATATCATATTAGAGAAAAACATGTACAGATAGATTCAGATATGACCAGACAGCTGTGAGGAATTAATAGTGACTTATGGAAGCCAATAATCCCTTTGGAAATATCAGCCTGGTATCTTGCCAGCAGGGTTCCCAACAGTCTTACCAGGCGAGTAAGGAAGGTAATTTCCTGGCTGGTAAAGGAACCTCAAGATATTTGAGGGACCTTGAAAAGAGAGGAATTCACCCAAGTGTATAGGCATTAGAAGCAAAGTCTTATGTAAAGTCCTTTCCTTGGCTTTTCTAGCCTCAAGTTCAATCTGAAAATTCCTTATGAAAATTCCCAGCAGAGCAGATTTTAAAAAGTCTATATGGCAGATTTGTCCACACTGAGCCTCCAGCAAGTCATGACTTACAGTTCAGATATTCTTACTCTAACATTGGTTTCCTCAATGGTTTCTGCTGGTGAATCTCTCTGCTCAGATGGCTCTGTCCATGGCTTGATTAGTCTATTGGAGACTGCATCTACTTGAGCCTCCTCCGCCTCATTCCTGTGGGATTGTAAGGGCAAAGATAGTCTCTCCTTTAAATTCCTCTTAAAAAGTAGAGGGAGAGTTTGGAGAAACACGGCAAAGTGAGAAACATCCCCAGATCTTTCTCCCTGAAACAACAATAAACTGAACATCTAAAACCAAACAAAAAACAGCCAAATTGCACACTGGCACCTCTGAGCGTGGTATATGCTCATAAGAGCTACCATAGGGATCTAAGAGTCTTAGACACCACCTACTGGAAACCAAAAGAAAAGTGCCGTCTTTCTAGCAGGCTAAAGAGAGACTTTTATATAATAAATCTTCTTTCTGAAAAAAACAAAAACCAAAACCAGTAGAATACAATTTCATTAATGCCCAGGTGGAGAAATAGTCCATTAAACACCATGAACAATCAAGGTGACAAGGCAGCTCAGAAAGAAAGAAAAAAATCTCCAGAAAATAAGCTTACAGATATAGAAAAATGCAGCTGAAATGACAGAGAATTCCTGATGGTGCTTCTGAAAAAACTCAGTGAGCTCTGAAACGAGTCATATCAACAATTTCAGGAATCAAAAAAACATCTAGATGAGCAGAACAAGGAGATTGAAACTCCCAGAAAGAACAGAATAGATCTTCTGGAGATTAAACTCTTCTGCAAGAGTTGAAAAATGAAATAGCAAGCTTGGGAAATATAGTTGATCAAGTAGGAGAAAGGATCAGTGATATTGAAGACAGAAATCTAGAAATAAATCAGAAGGAAGAAGAGAGAAGCTGAACAATAAAAAATAATGAAAGAGAAATACAAGAATTAGCTGATACCATCAGGATAGGAAATATAAGAAAAATGGGCATTATCGAAGGGGAGAAAAAAGAGCAGGGACTGGAAAGCATTTACGGACAAATAGTAGATGAGAATTCCCCAAATCTAAGGAATGAGCTGTAGCTTGGAATTCAAGAAACCAACAGAACATCCAATTATCTCAACCCAAAAAGGCCTTCACCAAGACATATTTTATTAAAGTTATCAAAAATTAATAACAAACGGAATTCTCAGGACAGCCAGGGAGAATAAAATGGTAACTTATAAAGGAAAATCCATTAGATTATCATCGGATTACTCAAATCAGACTTTACAAGCCAGAAAGAAGTGGAATCAAATATTCAAACTATTAAGTGAAAGGACTTACTAGCCTAGAATAATGTAACCAGTTAAGCTTTCCTTTAGATGTAAAAGAGAAATTAAGACCTTTACAGACATACAAAAAGTGAGGAAATTCTCTGCTACAAGGCATGCACTACAGGAAATACTGAGAGGGGTCATCTCACCTAAAACAAGATGACAAAAAAAAAAAACATAATTAGGAATAAGGTGACTATCAGGCAAATAGAAGCAGAAGAGTGAAACCTTACTAAGAACAGGGCATTATAAACATAAATAATAATAAGAGAATTGCTATAGCAAGATAGTAGAATGGTCAGCATACATAGACAAATTGAGAAACAATGATTGAAAAGAAAGGAGGATTCAAAGATCCAAATTCACAAAGGAGGAATGGAGATGAGGCACATCCAAAGAAAATGAATGATATATATATATATATATATATATATATATATATATATATATATATATATATATATATATATCTCACTATTGTTTACATATTTGTAATGGTAACCACACACCAAAGATTCAGAACTTTCGTATATATAACATAAAACAAGAAGAACCAGAGGCAAAACCCACAGAAGCCAACTAAAAGAAAACCAAAACACAAGGACAGGGAAGCAATGGAAACACCAAGCTTCCAGAAAGGAAAAAAAAAAAATGGCTATAAGAAGACCTCATATTTCAATAATCACCCTAAATGTAAATGGACTGAACACACCAATAAAAAGGCACAGAGTTGCAGAATAGATCAAAACACAAAACCCAATCATATGCTCCCTCTAGGAGACATATCTCAGCTCCAAAGACAAATATAGACTCAAAGTGAAAGGTTGAAAAATGATATTTCAAGCAAATGGCATTCAGAGAAAAGCAGATGAAATAGATTTCAAAATAAAAAAGGTAAAGAAAAATCCTGAGAAACACTTCATAATATAAAGGTTATCATGCACCAAGAAGACATAACACTTATTAATATCTATGCTCTGAATCGTGGAACCTCTAAATATGTAAAGCAATTACTAACAGAACTAAAAGGAGAAACAGACCAAAATACTATCACAGTAGGGGTCCTATATACCTCACTTTCAGAAATGGACAAATCATCGAAACAGAAAATCAATAAGGAAATAACATTCTTAAATGACACATTAGTAAAACTGGACGTAATTGACAATTACAGAGCCTTCCATCCCCAAATAGCTGCTTATATATTCTTCTCTAGTGCACATGGAACATTCTCAAGAATCAACCACTTACTGGCTGTCCATTATCGCCACTGTTATGTAATATAACATTGTAGGTCCTAGAAAGTGCAATCGGGCAAGGGAAAGATATAAAAGGCATCCAAATAATAAATGAAGAAGTCAAACTGTCATTATTTGTAGATGACATAATTTTCTATATAGAAAACCCTAAAGACTCCACAAGAATACTACTAGAAACAGTAAACAAATACAGTAAAGTCTCTGGATACAGAATCAATGTTCAAAAATCCATAGTGTTCCTATACTCTAATAATGAAATGTCAGAAAACAAAGTGGAAAAAATAATTCATTTTGCAATTACAACATAAAGAATAAAATACTTAGGAATAAATTTAATGAAACAAGTGAAGGAGCCGTATAATGAAAACTATAAGATTGAATTAAAAAAAAAACAAAGAAGATACAAAGAAATGGAAAAATATTCTGTGTTCTTGGATTGGAAGAATCATCATAGTTAAAATGACCATATTACCCAAAGCATTATACCAATTTAATGCAATCTCCATCAAAATTCCATCAGCATTTTTTAAAGAAATAGAACAAAAAATCATCAGATTTTTATGGAAGCAAAAAAGACTCTGAATTGCCAAAACCATCCTGAGAAAAAAGAACAAGTCTAGAGGCATCACTCTGCCAGACTTCACATTATACTACATAGCGACAGCAATCAAAACAACATGGTATTGGCAGAAAAAAAGACATATGGACTAGGGGAACAGAATCAAGAGAGCAGAAATAAACCAATATTTATATGGGCAAATAATTTTTGACAAAAAAGCCAAAAACATTCCGTGGAGAAAGGGAAGCCTCTTCAATAAATGCTGGGAAAACTGAAAAGCCACCTGCAAAAGAATGAAACTAGATTGTTGTCTATCAGCACACACTCAAATTAATTCAAATGGATTAAAGACCTGAATATAAGACCTGAAACAATAAATTGCATAGAAGAAAACATAGGAACTAAACTCATGGACCTTGGACTTAAAGAGGATTTTATGAATTTGACCTCAAAAGCAAGGGAAGTAAAAGCGAAAATAAATGAAAGGGACTACATCAAACTAAATGCTTCTGCTCAGCAAAAGAAATCATCAACAAGGTAAAGAGACAACCATCCGAATGGGAAAATATATTTGCAGGTAACACCTCTAATAAGGGCTTAATATCCAAAATATACAAAGAACTCATACCACTCAATAACAACAACAAAAAATAAATGGTCCAATCAAAAAATGAGCAGAGGACCTAAACAGACACTTCTCCCTAGAGGACATACAAATGGCCAACAAATATTTGAAAAGATGCTCAACATCACTAGCTATAGGAAAATGCAAATTAAAACCAAAATGAGATACCATCTCACACCTGTTAGAATAGCTATAATCAACAGGAAAAGTAATAACAAATGTTGGAGAGGATGCAGAGAAAAAGGAATACTCATACACTACTGGTGGCACTGCATATTGGTACAGCCCTTATGGAAAACAGTATGTAGGTTCCTCAAAAAACTAAGAATTGATCTACCATATGATCCAGCAATCCCTCTACTGGGTATTTACCCCAAAGACTTGAAAGCCCATATCCGAAAAGAAATTTGCACAACTATGTTCATAGCAGCATTATTCACAGTGGCCAGGATATGAAAGCAACTGAAGTGTCCTACGATAGATGATTGGCTAAAGAAGCTGTGGTACATATATGCAATGGAATACTACTCAGCCATAAGAAGAGATGAAATAAAGCCATTTGTGACAATATGGATGGACCTTGAGAAAATCATGCTAAGCAAAATAAGCCAGACAGTAAAAGTTGAAAATCACATGATATCACTTATATGTGGGATATAAACCTAAAAGCAACAAATGATCAGGACAAAGAAACAGAGACTCATTAACATGGACTATAGACTGGTGGTTACCAGAGGGTAGGGGGTGTGGGGGAAGGGGGAGGTAGATGGGGTAAAGGGGGTCAAATATGTGGTGAGAGAAAGAAATCTAACTATGGGAGGTGAACACACATTGTAAATAAATATATAGATATAGATATATAGATATAGATATAGATATACTTTACTGTTAAAGTGTACAGCTGAAACATTGGATTTTGTTAACCAATGTCACAATAAAAATAAATAATTTAAAAAAATAAAAATATAAAAATATAAAAATAAAAAGTGTATATGTTTAATTACTATTCTTGCTGCTTCTATGCAAATAACAGGTCAAATTTATTGAAACCAAACTTATTTCTCAAACAAATTAGCCTTAATTTGGCTATCTTTGGTAAAATGAAAGTAATTTTAGAGATAAAAAATTATGTTTCTATAATACACTTTTGTGGAAATTAAATTCTAGTGATTGGATTCTGAATTCCTCCAATAATTGGCTATGACTTTCCAAACCTACATTTCTAATTTTTCTCTCATCCTTCTGACTTGCAATTATTGAGAACTAAACTGCTCTTTCCCCAAAGTCATCAAAGCTAAAGTTGGACAACTTGATACTAACTTCAGAAAAATTACCACGACAGCTCTTCATGCCTATTGCAAAACAAAAAATTACCAGAGACATTGAAATTGCAAAACAGAAAAATCTACCAGATTGTCACTGCTGCTTTCACTACATCTGAAGATGCTGCACTAGACATCTAAAACTCCTGACTGGCTGCCTTCAGAAGTCAGAAACTGGGATTATAGTCTGCTTCAATCATTAATCATTAATTTTTTATTTTGATTCCATGCATATGCCTCATGTTAAATACCTGATTGTACTATAGTCTTAACGTTGGGAGCCTCTTGCATCATTGTATCCTGAAATGAGAAACAATTGTTTAAGTGAACTGACCTATTCTCAAGATATACTGGTTCTAAAGCTGATATACAATAAAGTCTTAATTGGTCCTTTCCTGATGCTTCAACCTAAACATTGGCACAAATAGAGCATGTCTTTAACCCGTACTTTCCCTCCGAGGAATGTTTGGACCCAGGGAAGGCATTGCTATGGTGGTAATGAGGGGCTTTAAATGGTTTTGTTTGATCCATGATGCTTTCTGAAAGAAAAATTCTTATCGAAAGGAAGAAGGGTGGAAAGAGTGGTTATAGGCTATATGTAAAATGGAGTCACTTTAGCTGGTTGCTAAAATGGTAAACATTATGAAGGTTTGTGCATGATGCAAGGGGAAGACTCTATTCTTATTCTAACTAGACTTGGAACTTAAACTTTTTGAAATTTCCAGTCTTTCGTCAATGCCTGGATATACATCTGGACATATCCCAAACCACCAGATAACCCTCTGATTATCCCCAGAAGGACTCAGATCTATATCTAACTTATGTTCTGTGGAGAGCCGGTTGCAAGTTGACAAGGTCCTTGCAATCTGTGAGGTCAACTAAGGGTTGCCTCACGTCTATGAACCCGCCTAAGAATGGGAAAGTATGAACTAATTGGAGAACAATGCAGTGTTGCTCCAAGGCAGGGAGTATGCTCATAGCCTTGAGCAGACAGAAAGATTATAGCAGGATGTGTAAGTCTCATTAAGAGACACCTAAAATTCTTAAGTGCTGGAGAAGCCCAGTACCTCACCAGGCAGCATGTAGAAATGGAGACTGTCGCCCCCTTGAAGGAAGGCTCACTCCACCCCTGAAGGCTGTGGGGGTGGTCGGGGCTATTCTGAAACCAGGAACAAGAGACGAGTATCTGGAGAGGATGCGGGTTCTAGGCTCTGGCTTTTCCAGTACAAAGCAGATACCTAGTTGAAAGCCTTAACCTATTAAAATGTGCATGTTCCCTCTGTAGGCTGAGCTAAAAATAGCTAAACATTCTTTCCATCTTAGGGTGGGCTTTGGATGGCTGGACATTTTTTCCTCAATAAGAGACACCTGGACATCTTTCTGCCAGTATCAAGAACCAGGCAGGTATAAGGAAAGGCTTAATTTCAGAAGCTAGTTTTTTAAAGGACAAGGCTTATGTCTAATTAGAAGGCTTTACCTACATAAGTATGCATTTTCTCCTTGAAGATGGAACTGGGATAATCTGAACTGCCTTGCCAGAGTGAAGCCAGGTGCCCTGACTAAGGTTCCTTCCAATGAGAAACCCCTGGACATCTTGATCACTGGAGAATCTAGGGAACTCTTCAGAAACCAAGTTCAAATGGAGACTGACTAGACTATGGCTGCTTTAAAGCTGTTTCTTCACAAGGATTTTGGGAAGGGATCAAGGCTATGGAGGGAGTTATAAACATTTCCAAAGAGTCCCCAGGCCTGGATGGCCCTTTGCACCTAATGAGCAGGCACAAACCATACAGCTTTTTGACCTTGGGCACCAGAATCAGGAATGTGCAGGAAAAATACTAGGATACTAGGAGTAGCTCTTGGGGATACAAATCATAGGCCTAATTTAAAGCCCTCACCTATACACGTAAACATTTCCCCTCAGAATGCTGAGCTCTGAGGAACTGGACTGACTTGCCAGAACTAAATCTATTTGCACAACCCAGGTTCCCTCTGATGAGAAACCCTTGAGCTCTGATGTCTGCATAAGCCATAGACCAAAACAAGCAACCAATCCAAATGGGACTTACTAGACTGTGGTCACTTTGGAGCTTCTACCTCATAACAATTTCTGGGAAAGGTCAAGTCTCCCTTCACCCTGAAGTTTATTCAGGAATTTGTTAACGATTGCAAAGAGCCACCCAGGCCTGAAGGGACTTTATGTGTATGCATGAACTGCACAAGTCCTTTGTGTCAGTAACCAAAAACCAGGCAGTTGTAGTGAAATGGCTGTTGGAGTTGGCTCTTGGGTGGACAAGGCATAGTCCTAATTAAAAGCGTTCAATTACACATATGCACATTTCTCTTTTGAAACCCAAGCAGAAAACTCTGGACTGCCTTACCAGGGTGGAGCCAGGCAGCCTGACCAAGGTACTCTCTAATGAGAAACACCTGATGTTTTGATGGCTGGAAAAGGGACCCCATCTGGCAGCAAGTCCAAATGAGTACTGACTGGACTATGGCCACTTTACAGCTGCTGCATCACAACAATTTCTGGGATAAATGGAGAATCTCTTCACCCCAGGAGAGTTGGGAACCATTCAGAAGAGCTCCCCTACTCCAGTCCTAAAGGGCCCCCAGCTGCCTTAGTCCCCTACTGTGCATGCACAAACCATGCAGGTTTTGGATAAGCAGGTGTAGGGAGAGGCCAAGTCTCAGAAGCTGTGTTTTGGGTGGACAAGGCATAGGCCTAAATAAAAGATCTCACCTGCACATATGTGCTTTTCCTCCCCTGAGGGCTACACTGGGAGAATCTGCACTGCCTTGCCAGGAATAAGTCAAGTAATAGAGCCAAGGTTTCCTCCAGCGAGAGACGTCTGAATGTTTTGATGGCTGGGGAAGCTGGTAGTCCATCAAAGTACAAGTCCAAATGGAGACTAAATGGACTGTGGCCACTGTAAAGCTAAAGCATCATAGTGATTTTCAGAAGAAATGGGGGCTTTCTTTATGCTGGAAACTATGTAGTGAGTTGGGAACTGGCCCTAAGGGCTCTCCAGTTTTAAACAGACTCTGTCTACTCCAGGCACATATTCATGCTTAGGCAATACAGGTCATGGATGTGGATACAAGAAACAAGCAGGTTTAGGAAGAGATATGGTCCAAAAAAAAAAGAAAAAAGAAAAGAAAAAAGAAAAAAACCCTGATGCTTGGGGAATCAAGGTATAGGCATAATTAAAAGCTCTCAAATATATGAGCATTTCCCCCTTGAAGAAAGGGCTGGAGGAATCTGGACCTCCTTGTTAGGGTAAAACCAGAAAGCAAGGCCAAAGTTCATTGTAATGAGAGATACCTGGATGTTTTGATAGCTGAAGAAGCCAGGCAAATCACTAGGCAGCAAATTTAAATGGAGACTAACTGGATTGTGACAGCTTTAAAGCTTCTACCTCACAATAATTTCTGGGAGGGGTGGTGGTTCCCTCCACTCTGAGGACTATGCAGCAAGTTGAGAACCATTTGGAAAAGTTTCCCAGGCTTGGATACCCCAGCTCCACCAGGCACCTAATGAGCATGCTCAAACCACTCAAGTTTTTGGCGATGGACACCAAGAATTGGGCAACTGTAGAGAGAGGCTAGGTCCCAGGAGTTGGCTGTTGGGGGGACAAGGCATATGCCAAATTAAAAGCCCTCATCTACACATGTTCATTTCCCACTGAAAACTGAGCTGGGAGATACTGGACTGTCTTGCCAGGGCAAAGTCAGGTGGCCTGGCCAAGTTTCCCTGCAATGAGAGACACTGAATTTCTTGATGGCTGGAGAAGCTTAGGATTTTATCAGGAAGCAAGTTTAAAGTGACTGTGGTCACTTTAAATTTGCAGCCTCACAATGTTATAAGAGAAGGATTGAGGTTCCCTCATCACTGAGAGCCATTCAAGGGATTGGGAACCATTCTTAAGAGCCTCCAGGCCTAAAGGGCCTGAGCTGCTCCAGGCACCTACTGCACATGCATTGACCATGCAGATCTGAGGCACAGGGCAATAGGAACCGGAAAGCTGTATGAAGAGGCCCGGTTTGGCTCTTGGGGGGACTAGGCAAAGGCCTTGTTAAAAGACTTAACTTAAACATATGTGCATTTCCTTATTAAAAACTAAACTAGAAGAACCTGTACTGTCTTTCCAGGGTGAAGCCAGGTGGCCAGACAAAGATGCTTTCTAATGAAAGACACCTGATATCTTGATAGCTAGAGAAGCTATCAAGTTCAAATTAGTACTGACCGGACTGTGGCCACTTTAAAGCTGCTGTCTCACTACAATTTATTTCTATGAATGGTAGAAACTCCCTCCACCCAAGGGGCTATGCAGGAGATTGGGAATTTTTACAAAAAGTCCCCCAGGCTTGTATAACCCAGGATGACCCAGTTGCCTATTACACATGAATGGACCACACAGGTCCTGGGCTTTAGGCACCAAAAACCATGCAAGTACAGAAAGAGTTTGGAGCCCAAGAGCTGGCTTTTGGGAGTCAAGGCATGGGCCTAATTAAAATCCTTCAATTACACAAATGTACATTACCTCTCTGAAGGCTAAACTGGGTTAATCTCCACTGCCTGGCCAAGACGAAGCCTGGCAACTTGCTATGGTTCCCTCCTATGAAAGATACAGGTGTTTTGGTGGCTGAAGAAACTGGGGACTCCAATCAGAGAGCAGGCCAAATGGCGACTGAGTGGACTATGGCTACTTTAAAGCTACAGCCTCAGAACGATTTTTAGGAGAAATGGGGACACCTTTTATGCTGGGGGTATGTAGGAAGTTGAGAGTTGCCCATTAAGAGCCCTCCAGTCCTAAAGGGCCCCGTCTGCCCCAGGTACATATTGTACATGCACAGGCAATGCAGGTCAAAGGCTCTGGTAATAGGAACCCGGCAGGTGTAGGAAGAGACCTGATAGAGAAGGCAGCTTTAGGGGTGACAAGGCATAAGCCTAATAAAAAGCCCTCACTTATACATGTGGACATTTTTATTTTACAGACTGAACTGGAAGAATCTGCACTGCCTTTCCAGGGCAAAGCCAGGAAGTCAGGTCTCAATTCCCTCTGAGAGACATCTGGGTGTCTTGATAGCTAGAGAAGCTAAGGACCCCATTAAGCAGCAATTTCAAATGGGCTTGCTAGGCTGTGGTGGCTTTATAGCTGCCAGCTCAGTGATTCCTGGGAGTTGTGGGGGCTCCCTCAATTCTAGGGGTTATATAATAGATTGGCAACCATCCTGAAGTCAGCCAGACCTGGCAGGATTCTGGCTGCCCCAGGTGCCTGTTTCCCATGCTTAGATTGTACAGGTCTTTGGAGTCCAGCGCCAGAAACAAGGCAGATATAGGGATAGGCCAGGTCTCAGGAGCTGACCCTTTGGGTGACAAGGCATAGGATGAATTAAAAGCCCCCACCTACACATATGTGCATTTCTCCCTAAGGCTTAGCTGGGTGAACCTGGACTGCCTTTCCAGGGAAAACTCAGGTGGCCCAGCTAAGGTTCCCTCTAATGGGAGATACCTGAATATCTTGATGGCTAGAAAAGCTAAAGATCCAATCAGGCAACAAGTTTAAATGGGGACTGATGGGACTATGGCCATTATAAACTTGTAGCCTGAAACAACCATTTCCAGAAGTAGGCACTCCCCTTTTTTAGGGGCTATGTAAGGAATTGGGAATCCCTACAAAGAGTCCCTCAGTATTAAAGGAATTGGTCTCCTACAGGCACCCATGATGCTTGCATGGGCAACACAAGTCAGGAATACTAGCACCGAGAGCCAGGCAGCTGTAGTGAGAGGCCTGGTCCCAGAAGCCATAGACTAATTAAAATCCTCACCTACATATATGCACATTTTTCCTGTTTAGACTGAGCTGTGAGAATCTGGACTGCCTTGTCAGGGTGAAGCCAAGCAGCCAGGTCAAAGTTACCTCCAGTGAGAGACACTGATGTCTTAATGGCTAGAGAAACTCGGGATTTCACAAGTCAGGGAGTTTAAATGGAGACTGACTAGACTGTGGCCACTTTAAAGCTACATCCTCACAAAATTATACCAGAGGAGTGGAAGCTCTCTCTATACAGAGAGCTATGCAGGTTTTGGGAACCACCCTGAAGAGCCTCCATGCTTAAAGTGCTCCTGGCTGCTTTATGCACTTATTGCACAGATACTGGCTAGGTAGGTCCAAGGCACAGGGCAACATGAATCAAGCAAGTGTAAGGTGAAGCCAGACCCCAGAAGTTGCTTGTAGGGTGATAAGAAATAGGCCTAATTAAAATCCCTAACCTACTAATATGTGCATTTCCTCCCTGAAGGCTGAGCTAGAAATTTCTGGACTGCCATACCAGGGTGAGTCCAAGTGAGCTGGCTATGATTTCTTCCAGTGAGAAACACCTGGACTTTCTGATGGCTGGAAAAGACTGGGTCCCCATCAGGCAACAAGTCTAAATGAGAGCTTTGACTGTGGTTGCTTTAAAGCTGCTGAATTGACGATTTTCAGGAAGGGTAGAGACTCCCTTTACTCTGGAGGCTGTGCAAGGGATTGAGATCCAACCCCTGAGCTGCCCAAGCCTGGTGGACCCTGCTGCCCAAGGCCTGTAGTCAGGGAGTTTACTGGGCATGAGTGGGTTACCATCCTGGGCACCGGGGATCAGGAAGAAGGCAGGTGCTGGGAGAAGCTGAGTCCAAGGAACTGCCTTTGGCTTTTGGGGATAACAAGGCATAAAACTAAATCAATCTTCAACTATAGGTATGCACATTCCCAGACTGAGGTCTGATCTGGGAAAACCTGGACTGTCTTGCCAGGATGAGGCTAGGTGGGCTGGCCAGAATTTTCTCCAGTGAGGGAAACCTAAATATCTTAATGGCTGGAGAAGCTTGGGATGCCATCAGGCAGCAAGTCCAAATGGAAACTTGGATCGTAGCAGCTTTAAACCCGCTTCTTTATAATAACTTTTGGGAGGGGTGAGGGATTTTTCTATGCTGGAGGCCATGTAAAAAGTTGGGAGCCACCCCCTGTACCCCCAGGCCTGGAGGGCACCAGGTGCCCAAGCCTGGTCAGAGGGCACCTACTGCACATGTGCAGGTTGCCACGGATCTGGTGCATCGAGGTAATCCTAATGGTTGGAAGAGGCTGAGTTTGAGGAGCTGCCTTTCTTCTGTGGGCAACAAGGCACATGCCTAATTAAAAGCCCTAACTATACATATGCACACTTGTACCTTGAAGCTTTAGCTGAAAAAAAATCTGAACTGCTTTGCTAAGGAAAGCCTGGCAGGCTGGCCACAGTTTTCTCCAATGATAGAAACCTGAATGTCTTGATGACACGATAAACCAGGACCCCACCAGAAAGCAAGTCCAAATGGAGGCTTGGACTATGCTCACTTTAAACCTGTTGCTTCACAACAATTTTCACATGAGGTGAAAGCTACCACCAGCCTATACAGGGCATTGGGAGCTGCCCCTGTGTACCCCAGTATAGAAGATTTCAGCTGTTCAAGGCTAGCAGAAGGGATGCCTTCCATACATTCAAGGTCCAGGGCACCAGGGACCAGGAGCAAGACAGGTTTTGGGAAAGACTCAATCTCAGGAGGTGCCTTTGGCTCTTGGGAATAACACAGCTGCAGAGGAAAGACTATTCCATGACATGACCATTGCTTAACTGCTGCCAGACCTGCCAGCTAGATCCTAGCCAGAATATATTGCTTTCAAAAAATCCCCATAGAGATCGTCTGATTGACCTTTCCTCTAGGCCCCCAGCATGATGGTTTGTGCTGGTTCCTGAAATAGGCCATTTCCCTGTATCCAAGCAATACTGTAAGGCATTTTCCACCCTATCTGGGATGGGCCACACACCAGTACTCCTATCCATCCTATCCTATGTAACCCCTAGTGCCAGCCACATGGCACAGAGGATATCCACGTTTTCTTGCTGCTACCCTACATGTACCCTAGATGTAAATTCTCTTAATAAACTCAGGGTTATGCTGGAATTGTCAACCTCTTCCTACAGTTTCTATTCCTGGGAAAATTTACATAACAATTGGTGAGCCAGCCAGGAGACCAAAGGAATGGGCATCCATGGGGAAAATCTTGAGTTAGCCATCTACTTACATGTGGAGAGGGGTAACCCCTATGCTAGATACATGTGGATTAGAGCATGAGTACTAAGAGGACACCCTGGAAATGCCAGTTAATTTTATTCATTCTTTAGAAGAAATATACATTACACACTGAGACAAAGAAGTAAAGTGCACGGCTGCAGCTGTGGGCTAGCCTCTCTTATGGCAGTTTGGCTGGTCACCAATGCCCAGTTAGAGGCAGAAGCCAGGATTAGAAAATTAGAGGTGGAACTGAAACTGAGATAATAGAATGTCTATAACTCTTTTAGCATTGGTACTGGATGATAAAAGGGAGGGGGAGAAAATGTCCTTTGAACAGATTCTGCTTCTTTTATTGTTAACTATGAGCTCTCTATTTGTATCTGTTTGTATGTTCTTATGTATACGTATATAAATAGGATTGTCTATCTCCAGATGGTATTGTTAATTTGTAAAAAAAAAAAAAAAAAAAAAGCTTTATTTGTTTGGCTTAAAAGCAAAATGAATGGTATATCTATTTTAGGTGGTATTTTGAGGCTTCCAAATGCCATCAGGACTCTAAATTAACCAAGACACATGAACAATCAATCAAAAGAAGTAAAAATGGCTTCTGAGGCTTTTTATTCTTCTTTCCCATTTTCTTTGTGGTGCAGATGTTTGGCAGCAGCCATCTTGTACTGAGTTTCTTCACCAGCACCATATTCCTCTAGGCAAATCTGCCAATTTTTAATTCAGGTCTTGTAAAACCACTCTCTTTATGAACTTTCCAACTTTACTGTGCACACTTTTTTTCTTTGTATGTGTGTGTGTGTGTTTGTCAACGAGTCTGCCTTAAAGGGTACTGTTAAAAGAGAGCATCTCAAACCTTTCAGAGAAAATGTAATGCATTCTTTGATTAATTATAGATTGATATTTTTAAAAGACTTCATGAATAAAAAAAATGAGGCTACATACTAAACCTGACAAGCTCAGGAGAGGCCTCATGGTGGGCCCTGAGTTTATAGGAGTTTATCTAAGAAATCTCAGTATATCTGAGAAGAAATCTGAGTTTATGGGGCCTCTCCTGAGCTTGTCAGGTTTAGTATGTGGCCTCATTTTACCACATAGGATGACCTGAACATAAAAATTCTTAACTAAAAGCAGGTCATGGTAAGTAGTCACATAGCTTTCTTGACAAAGGTCAATCTTTACCTTAAGCCCGTCTATTGTCTTTTTGCATCTAAGATAACATACCTTTGTAATATCAGAGTAATTCCCTTTTTTCAGAGGCTTCAGGGCACAACCCACCACTGTACCAGAACATAAGACCACAGAAGCCCTCATGG
The DNA here is from genome assembly GCF_902729225.1 of Pteropus medius. Lineage (NCBI taxonomy): Eukaryota > Metazoa > Chordata > Mammalia > Chiroptera > Pteropodidae > Pteropus > Pteropus medius. The sequence continues at coordinate 22,697,362 of NW_024356249.1, forward strand.
TTATCATGTGCCCTACATACCATCTCTGTGTGCTGTAAATATTAATTATTAACTGTCCTGTACCCACCAATGTAAAAGAAGTATGTGTCCCTTTGTTTTACTTTTTATCCAGATTTCTCCCCATTCTTCCTTTGCTTTCTCCTACCCCTTAATCTACCACCAATGGATGTCATGTAAACCTCATTACAGTTCCTCTTTTGATTCTAATGTATAAAATAAGCTGCAAAACTGTCATTCTTTGGAGCATTTTCTTAATCCATTGAGATTTTGCTTCCCGGGGATTGTCATCAGTTTGGCTCAAATAAACTCATTAAACTTCTCTTCAAGTCTGGACTTTTTTACTTTGATAGCCTTAAAGGAAGGCTTACAGCATGCAAAGATTAGCCATCCTAACAAAACCTTAACTTAGTTCATCTCCCAGAAACATAATTTGGATCTGGCTTTGCTTTTGAATGTTGTATTATTTTACTTAGGGTACAAAAGCTAGAGTTTTGTTAATGTAAGAAACATCCAAACCTGTAGATAATTTTTATGAGTTTATTTGAGCCAAACTGATGACATATGCTGGGGAGCACAATATCAAATGCTTCAGAGAATAACAGTTTTACAGTTTCTTTTATGAGTTTGAAATTAAGGAGGAGATTTAAGGAAGATTAGATGAAGGTGGGAGAAAGCAAGGTGGAGAGCAGATTACGGGATAGTTAAGATCATTTGCTCCCTTGAGGAGAGTTATATCTTAGAGGGAGTGGTCTTAAAAGAGGCATTTCAGAGGTGTGTTATCCAAGATGCACAGAGATAATGGACAGGCCTTGCTTAATGCAAAGATAAGCCTTTTAGTTCTATGCCTGGGGTGTGACTGCCCACTGTGATTAAACACTTGTTAGAAATTTATAATCAGATCACCCTGTGGGGGTAGTTTCCATAGAACATGCTTTTTTTCATGCAGAGTTCCCCCTTTTGGTCATCAATCAATCCTAAGAATGACCAACCTCACAGTTCCTATCTAAGAAATCTCAGTATTGACATTGTCTTGATGACCACTGGAGATGGGGCAATACAGTAACCATAGGATCTGAGTTGAGTTTATATTTACCCAAAAAGAGAAAGGCAAATAAATAGGAAGCAGACAGGTTTTATGGATTTTAATGAAAAAATAAAAAACAAAAACAAAAAACAAAACTGAATCATTTCTATCCTGTGACCTATTATGATCCAAGTTTTGCTGTCTCTCTCATTGTTCTACATTTGGCACCTAGTATAACATTTAACATTTATATAAACAGTTGGACAATATAGAAAAAAAACCCCAGAGAACATGTGTTAACTATTATTATGACTAATATCATTAGAGGACAGGCAAAGACAATTAGACAAAATGCATTCTAAGTTCAATATCAATCCATATGTATACAGGCTTTGTTAAAGTCTTAGGATAGCTCTATACCTCTCATGTCAGCAGCTTCTCATCCTAGATGAGTATTTGAAGTTCACTCTAGATGGAGGTGAGTGTCAGAGACAAGGATAGATGTCCATCTGTAGTTAGGCACCTGATACGTTTCCTTCCAATGAGGTTGAAAGAGTGTCTTTTATTTGACGTCCTTTCTAAAAACAAACAAAACAAAACAAAACAACAATGACAAAAACAACTCCAGGTGACAATCAATTATTTTTAAAGTCTTTGTCTTCTGGGAGTTTGTCATAAAAGAAAGTAGTTATCTATTTGGGATTTCTTGAAAAGGCTTTATCAAAACTTGACAATAGTGTAAGATGTCTCCTTTCAATAATGTCAGCTCGCAATTCCTTCATCATATTTAAGTCCAGCTTAAATGCACTATGAAGCATAAAGAATGTAAAAACTGATAAATGGGGAGCCAGAAAGCAAGGAAGAACCAAGCACCACCTTGTGTTTCCCATAGCCCTGACTATTCATTTTATTTCCCATCATTTATTTTCCCATGCAATTTAACATAAAAAAAAGTCTTTTAAGGTGTTCTAGGAGCACTTTTGGAACACCACTAAATTATTCTTAATATGTTTATATTTTAACCCTTAAAACTTCAATTTCTAATAAAAATTAAGAAGTAAGCAATTAGCATTTTTTTAGCTTAGCAGATTTATTAAGACATTTTATAGCCTCTAGAAATATAGTCTCTTTTACTGGAAAATATATTTAAGACATATTATAACCCCTAGAAACATATTTTATAGACATCAAAATCAATTATTTAATATCAATACTCAAAAGGTATCTGTTATACTTAAATCAACTAACTTAAGAGATTTTTTATTTTTTATTTTTAATTTTTTTTACTAAGAATTAATCTTATAGTACAGGAACTTGAAAAGCATTTGAGTTAGTTTCTATATTTTTGAGAAATTTAGAATACCCAATTCTTATAAGCACTTGCCTTTAATTTAATTGTAACAATACCACCTGGAGGTGGAAAATTATCTCACATTTACAACATACATATATTGACATACACAGACAGACACAGAGAACAGTTTGATCTAACTTTTGTTTTGGAGGCATTTTACAATTTATATCTGCCTTTGACCAATTAAGTTCCAAATGACCTTCCCCCCTTTTAAAATATAGACAATTTTTAATACCGCAAAAAATTGGGTTAACACCTAAACAATTTCATAAGTTGATACATTTATCTAAATCCTCTTTCTGAAGCTTCTAGGGATTAATTAAATATGCTTTCTGTTTTTTCTTCCTAATTTTATAGCTAGTTCTTTTTAATTACACACGTAAAGGATTAATTTAGAAGTATCAAAGAATCTTCCTCTCAGCTATTGTAGTATTTTTAAAATATTTTTTTCTTGTTTAATTATAATTGACATACAATATTAGATCATTTCAGGTGTATAACATAGTTATTAAGTGTTTATATAACTTATAAAGTGATCACTCCAGAATGCAAAAGATAAAATGGCTCTAGGAAATCCTCATATATCAATAATCACACTAAATGTAAATGGACTGAACTCACCAATTAAAAGGCACAGAGTAGCAGAGTGAATCAAAAAAGAAAACCCAACTATATGCTGTCCTGAGGAAAAATATTTCAGCTGAAAAGAAAAACATAGGCTCAAAGTGAAGGGGTGGAAAGCAACTGGCATATAGAGAAAAGTAGGTAGAACTATATTTATATCAGATAAAATAGATTTCAAGATAAAAAAGTACCAAGAGAAAATGATGGACATTTCATAATAATAGAGGGAACAATATATCAAGAAGACATACATATGAACACAAACTGGGAACATCAAAATATATAAAGCAACTACAAACAGAACTACAGAAAGAAACTGACAAAAATGCAATTATAGTAGGGGACCTAAATACTCCATTGATAGCAATAGATAGATCATGTAACAGAAAATCAATAAGGAAATAGGTTCTTAAATGACATATTAGGTCAAATGGACATAGTCAGTATTCATAGAGCTTTTTATCCCAGAATACCAGAATATACATTCTTTTCTAAGGCACATGGAATATTAAAGGATAGACCATATGTTGGGACATGAAACTAGCCTCAATAAATTTAAGAAGATTAAAATCACACCAAGCATATTCTCCAACCACAATGCTTTGAAATTGGAAATCAATTAAAAAAAAAGTGGGAGAAATGACAAATATGTGGAAATTAAATAACATGCTACCAAACAATGGGTCGAAGGAGAAATAAAAGAAAAGATCAAAACATGAGAGTGATAATATGACATATCAAAATTTGGAGGATACAGCAAAACTAGTAATTAGAGGGAAGTTTATATTATTTCAGGCTTACCTCAAGAAACAAGAAAAATCTTAACTAAATTACCTAACATTTCACCTTAAAGAACTACAAAAAGAAGAAGAAACAAAGCACAAAGTCATTAAGAAAAAGAAAAATAATAAAAATTAGAATAGAATTAAACAAAATAGAAACAAAAAGACAATAGAAAAAATTAATGCAACACAGAGTTTCTTTTTAGGAAAGATTAATAAAATCGACAAACCTCTGTCTTTACTCACTAAGGAAAAAAAGAGAAAGAAAACAAATAAGAAAATGAAAGAGAAGTTACCACAGATATCTCCAAAATACAAAGTATCATACAAGAATATTATGAAAAAGTATATAACACTATTTAATAACCTAGAAGAAATGGACAAGTTTTCAGAAAGATATAACCTTCTTATACTGAATTATAAAGAACTAGGAAATCTAAATAGAATGATTAGCAGTAACGACCATCACAAACCTCTCCCAAAGGAAAAGTCCAGGAGCAGATGGCTTCACTAGTGAATTGTACCAAACATTCAAAGGATATTTAATACCAATTTTCTCAAACGCTTCCAAAATATTGAAGAAGAGGCAATACTTCTTATCTCATTTCACGAGGCCAACATTCCCCTGATACAAAACCTGGTAAGGACAACACAAAAAAAGAAAACTACAGATGAATATCTTTGATGAACAGAAATGCAAAAATTCTAAAGTAATGATGCTAAGTGAAATAAGTCAGACAGAAAAAAAATTGAGAACCATATGATTTCACATATGTATGGGATACAATGAAAGCAACAAATGAACAAGACAAACAAAAGGTTGTATTTTCCTAAGTACTGTTCAAAAACTCAGAGACACAGACAATATTTTAGTGGTTACCAGGAGGGTAAGAGGGAAGGTAGATAAGGGTAAAGGGGATCAAATATATGGTGACAGAAGGAGATTTGACTTTGGCTGGAGAACACACATGCAATATATATATGAACACACAGTACACATACATTATTGAATTATATACTTGAAACGCATATAATTTTTTGAACCAATGTCATCCCAATAAATTTAATTTAAAAATCCTAAAAAAAAAAAAATAGTAGCAAATCTTTCTCCACTCTATGTTTTTAGCTTTTTTGTTGAAAAGTATTTGTCCATATAAATATGGGTTCATTCCTGGACTCTCGATTCTGTTCCACTGGTCAGTGTGTCTTTTTTTCTGTCAATACCATGTTGTTTTGATTACTGTCACTTTGTAGTATAAATTGAAGTTGGGCAGAGTGATGCCTCCAGCCTAGTTTTTTTTTTCCCCCCCTCAGGATGGCTTTGGCAATTTGGGGTCTTTTGTGCTTCCATACAAAACTAATGATTTTTTTTTTGTTCTATTTCTTTAAAAAAGGCCCATGATGAGGATTGCATTAAATCTGTATAATGCCTTAGGTAATAAGGTAGCTTTAACTATGTTGATTCTTCCAATCCAAGAACATGAAATATCTTTCTATCTCTTTGTATCTTCCTTGATTTCTTTTAATAGGGCCTTATAGTTTTATTATATAGTTCCTTCACATGTTTCGTTAGATTTGTTCCTAGGTATTTTATTCTTTTTGTTGCAATTGCAAAATGAATTATTTTTTCCACTTCTTTTTCTGACATTTCATTATTAGAGTATAAGATGACTATAGATTTTGGAACATTGGTTTTATATCCAGAAACTTTACTGTATTTGCTTATTGTTTCTAGTAGTGTTCTTGTGGAGTCTTTAGGGTTTTCTATACAGAGAATCATGTCATCTGCAAATAGGGACAGTTCAACTTCTTCATTTCCTATTTGGATGCCTTTTATATCTTTCTCTTGTCTGATAGCACTCGCTAGGACTTCCAATGTTATATTGAATAACAGTAGCGATAGTGGAAAACCTTCTCTTGTTCCTAATCTTAGAAAAAGGTTTTTAGTTGTTCACCATTAAGCATAATGTTGGCTGAGAGTTTGCTGTATAAGGCCGTATATCATGTTAAGGTACTTTCCTTCTATGCTGATTTTGTTAAGTGTTTTCATCATAAATAAATGCTATATCTTGTTGAAGGTTTTTTCTGCATCTATTGATATGATCATATAAATCTTATTTTTTAATTTGTTTATGTGGTGTATCACATATATTGATTTGCATATGATGAACCATCCCTGTGGCCCTGGGATGAAGCCCACATAATCATGGTGTATAATATTTTTAATATGTTGCTGAATTCGGTTCACTAGTATCTTATTTAGGATTTTCATATCTGTGTTCATGAGAGACACCGGTTTCCTTTTTTTTGTATTATCTTTACCAGATTTTGGTATCAGAGTAATAATTGGCCTCATAAAATGAATTGGGAAATATTGCCTCCTCTCTGATTTTTTGGAAGAGTGTGAGGAGAATAGGTATTAATCTTTGAATGTTTGGTAGAATTCACTGGTGAAGCCATCTTGCCCTGGACGTTTATTTTTTGGTACGTTTTTGATGATTGTTTGAATTTCCATACTGCTGATTGGTTTATTTAGATTTTCCAGTTCTTGATTCAGTCTAGAAAGGTTGTATTTTCCTAAGTACTGTTCCATATCTTCTAGGTTATTAAATTTGGTGGTATATACTTTTTCATAGTATTCTTATATGATCCTTTGTATTTCTGCGATGTCATTGTAATTTCCTCTTTTTCATTCCTGATTTTATTTATTTGCATCCTTTCTCTTTTTTTCCTTAGTGAGTCTAGCCAGGTTTTTGTCAATTTTATTAACTTTCTCAAAAAATCTGCTCTTTGTTGCATTTATTTTTTCTATTGTTTTTTTTGTTTGTTTTCAATTTCTTCTTTAATTTTGATTATTTCTTTCCTTCTGCTGACTTTAGACCTTATTTGTTCTTCCTTTTCTAGTTTTTTAAGATGAAGCATTAAGTTGTTTATTTGGGCTCATTCTTGTTTTTGGAGATAGGCCTGTAATGATATGAACTTTCCTCTTATGACCGCTTTTGCCTGTCCCAAATATTTGATATGTTGTACTATCATTATTATTCATTTCTATGTATGTCTTGGTCTCTCTCTTTATTTCTTCCCTGACTCAGTTATTTTTCAGTAACATGTCATTTAATCTCCATGTATTTGTGATTCTTCCTGCTTTCTTAATGCAATTGATTTCTAATTTCAAAGCATTATGATCAGAGAATATGGTTAGCATGATTTCCACCCTCTTATATTTGTTGAGGCTATCTCTGTGTCCCAGTATGTGGTCAATACTTGAGAATGTTTCATGTGCACTAGAGAAGAATGTATAAGCAGCTGTTTTGGGATGGAAGGCTCTGTAAATGTTAATTATGTCCAGTTGGTCTAATTTATCATTTGAGGATGTTATTTCCTTATTGAATATCTGTTTGGATAATCTGACCATAACCTACTGTGGGGTATTTAGGTCCCCTCCTATGATAGCATTTTGTTCTGTTTCTTCCTTTAGTTCTGTTAGTAATTGCTTTACATATTTTGGGGATCTCCGATTGGGAGCATAGCTATTAATAAGTGTTACATCTTCTTGGTGCATGAGTCCCTTTATCATAATAAGAAGTGTCCCTCAGTATCATTCTTTAGCTGTTTTATTTTGAAGTCCATTTCATCTGATATAAGCACCACTACCCCCGCTTTTCTCTGAATGCCATTTGCTTGAAATGTCATTTTCTACCCTTTCACATTGAGTCTATATTTGTCTTTGGAGCTGAGCTGTGTCTCCTGGAGGCAGCATATGGTTGGGTGTTGTTTTTTTTATCTATTCTGCATCTCTGTACCTTTGTATTGGTGAGTTCAGTCCATTTACATTTAGAGTGATTATTGAAATATGAGATTTTCTTATAGCCATTTTATCTTTTGCTTTCTGGTAGCTTGGTGTTTCCATTGCTTCCTTGTTGTGTTTCTGTTTTCTTTATTTTGGTTGGCTTTTGTGGGTTTTCCCTCTGGTTCTCCTTGTTTTATGTTACATACTTCAGTTCTGAATCTTTGGTGTGTGGTTACCATTATGAAGATGTAAAAGATAATTATATATATATAGTCACTCATTTCCTTCTGCGTGTGCCTCATCTCCATTCCCGTTTGCGAATATGGATCTTTGAATCCCCTCCTTTTCAGTCATTGGTGTCTCTGTTTGGTCCTATATATGCTGAACATCCACTACTATCTTGCTATAGCAAATCTCTTTATTATTGAAGCTTTTAATACCCTGTTCTTAGTAAGGGTTGCACTCCTCTGCTTCTATTTTCCTGATAGTCATCTTACTCCTAATTAGGTATTTTTCTGGTCATTTCGTTTTAGGCAAACTGGCCCCTTTTAGTATTTCCTATAGTGCAGGCCTCGTAGTGGAAAATTGCCTTAATTTTTGTATGTCTGTAAAGGTCTTAATTTCTCCTTCATATCTAAAGGAGAGCTTAATTGGATACATTATTATAGGCTTGACTTAATAGTGTAACATTTGATTCCATTCCTTTCTGGCTTATAAGGTTTGTGCTGAGAAGTCTGACCATAATCTTCTGGGTTTTCCTTTATAAGTTACCATTTTCTTCTCCCTGGCTGCCCTGAAAATTCTGTCTTTGTCATTGATTTTTCATAATTTTATATTTTTGATTTTTTAAAGTTTTAATTAGTTTCAAGTATACAGTACATTGTTTAGACATCTATATAGTTAGTAAAATGAATCTCCCGATTGTTCCCTCCCTTCCCTGCTCCTTCACCTAGCCATTGTGTTAATGCTAGTTACATTCCTTATGCCATGCTTTCCATCCCTGTGACCATCTGTCAGCTACCTATTTGTACTTCTTTAAGCCTTCATCCCACTCTCCCAGCCCCACAAACTCCCTTTCCCTCTTTCCATTACCAAATTGTCCATTATATTTGTGAATCTGTTTTTGATTAGTTTGTTCTTTTCATCCCTTGGATTCCACATATAAGTGAAATCATATAGTGTTTATCTTTCTCTGTCTGACTTTACTACCTCTAGGTTCATCACAGCAATATCTTTTTCCATTCCCTTCCTTTTCATATGTGGGGTCCAGTTTTTTTTATCCTTTTAGCCACTCCATATCTTGGTTGGAGCACTTAATTCTTTTCCATTTAAGGTACTTATTGATAGGAATGTAGTTGTTACCATTCTTCGTTCCTATTTTTGATACATGTTTTTTCTTCTTAAAGAAAACCCTCCAACATTTCCTGTAATTCTGGCTTGGTGGTGATAAATTCCTTTGGTTTATTTTTTTCTGGTAAGCTTTTTATCTGTTCTTCAACTCTGAATGATAGCTTTGCTGAATAAAGTATTCTTGGTTATATTTCCCGATCTTCATCCTGTTGAATATTTTTTGCCAAACCCTTCTGTCCTGCATAGTTTCTCTTGAGAAATCAGCTGCCAGTCATATGGGTGTTCCCTTATATGTAATTTTTTTTTTCTCTTGCTGCTTTAAAAATTTTTTCTTTGTATTTAACTTTTGAAATTTTAATTATGATGTATCTTGGTGTGGGCCTCTTTGGATCTCTGATTTTTGGAATACTTTGAGCTTCCTGGAGTTTTATGTCCATTTCCTTCACCAGGTTAGGGAAGTTTTCCATCATTATTTCTTCAAATAGTTGTTCAACATCTTGATTTTCTTCACTTACGCCAATCAGATGAATATTTGGAGCCTTAATAGTGTCCCATATCCTCATTAAGTCATCTTTATAGTCTTGGCCTCTTTTTCCTTGCCATTCTGTTTGAGCGGCCTGATTGGCTTTCTTGTTCTCTTTATAAGGCATGTACTCCTCTTATTTATTCATTATGCTTTTTCCTTTGTTTATTCCATTTAACATACTTCTCATCTCAGATAATGTATTCTCCATTTCAGACTGGTTCCCTCTTATAATCTCTATCTCCATTTTTACCTCTTTATTGGAATTCTCTACACTTCCCCTAAGTTCATTGAGCATCTTTATAACCAGTGTTTTGAACACTGCATCTATTAGATTACTTGACTTCATAATATCTGGATCTCTGTTCATTCTGTCATATGGTTTCTGCTTCTTTGTCTTCCCATTTTGGCTGCCTTTCTGTGTTTGTTTCCATGTAGTAAGCAAAGCTCCGAATTCTCCCAGTCTTAATAGTGTAGATTTGTGAAGTAGGTGTCCAGTGGCACAGTCCTAAGAGGGGTTCAGGTGCAGGCCAAATTTAGCCCAAGCCTCTACCCCTCTGGGGCCACTTGTCAAGATTCATCAAGCAATCCACAGATGCTGTGCTAATAGTTGCCTCAAAAGGCCACACCAGAAACCAAGGCCAGCTGCCTCTAGTGAGAGTCTAGGCACTGCTTAGCAAGGTGCATCTGACTCACTGAGAATATACCTGGATGTGGCTGGGGTTGGGACCAGGTTGGGGGAGGCGGGGTTTCAGAGAATCTTCTGGGTGGAGCAACCTCTGTTATCCAGTTTGATGACATCACAGCTATGGTGGTGCTGTGTTTGCGCACTGGTAGGGAGAAGGGCATAACAGGGAATAATAGATTCCGCTGGCAATTCTGTACCAAGCGAGTCTCGTCTAGAACCTCTGACAATACCTCCTTGTAAGTCTCTCATGCCCGACTCTATTTCCCAAGCTTGCAATTTCATTTTTCAACTCTTGCAGTGTATTTTTTTATCTCCAGAAGATCTATTCTTTTTTTTTTTTTTTGAGGATTTCATTCTCCTTGCTCTGCTTATCTAGGTGTTTTTTTTGTTTGTTTTGTTTTTTTATTCCTGAAATTGTTGATATGACTTGTTTCAGAATTCACTGAGTTTTTTCAGAAGTACCATCAGGAATTCTCTGTCGTTTCAGTTGCATTTTTCTATGTCTATAAACTCATTTTCTGGAGATTTTTCTCTTTCTTTCTGAGATGCCTTGTCACCTTGGTTGTTCATGGTGTTTAATGGACTATTTCTCTGCCTGGGCACTAATGGAAGTGTATTCTGCTGATTTTTCTTGAAAGAAAATTTATCATATAAAGGTCTCTCTTTAGTCTGCTGCAACGAAGGCTCTTTTCTTTTGGTTTCCAGTAGGTGGCGTCTAAGCCTCTTGGATCCCTGCTTTATATAAAGCCTTAATAATGCCTTGTTATTTTCTTGTAGATATTTAGTCACGCTCGCTACCCTCAGTTTTAGACCCTGTCAGTGTTAGTAACAGTTTCAGTAGCTTTTGCTCAGACTCCCCTAGGGCTCCGCAGTGTTTGGTCTCGAAGGTATACAGGGAGGAGCCCTCTGGGTTGGGGGTTGAAGGCTGCAGCTCAGCCTCAGTTTTGCAACCTTGCTAGTAAAAATCAACTGTTATTTCTCTGCCATCCTGCTTCTTGCTTTCTGTCCTGATGACTGGGTCCTGCCGCTGGCCACGTGGAGCACTCAGCACTCCTAGTCAGGGCTGTTCAGGGAACTTGCTGCATCTTCTTCCATCCTGTCCTCCTATAGAGTGCTTTAGCTGCTAGAGATAGCTTCTTTGTTTCTCCCAGTCATCACCCAGTACTTGTTGTTTTCATCTTTGGTAGCTCTTAAACACAGATCCCATGCTCAGACATGCTGGTGTTCAGTTTGGATGTTTTTTGTTGAGTTTTAGATGTTCAGCTTATTGTTGTTTCAAGGGAAGAGATCTGGTAATGTCACTCACTGCACCATTTTTCTCCAAACTCTCAGTTTTATTAGTACAATAAAACATTTTATTGGAAAAAGCAATCTATCTAGTCCAAGGGATAATCAGAATGGTTTTAGCCTTCTAATATGTATATTCTATGTAAACATACACTTATATACACATATACATATAAATATATATCCTCTTCAGTCAATGATTTTTAAAATGTAAAAGAGAAACAAACATATTTTAAACCCTCAAACCTATGTTCCTATAAATTCCACATAACTGCATAAATGGCAAGAAAGTGAAGGCATCATAACTGTGAAGGAAATTATAATACCTAAAAAATATGTTAATATGAAGAAAATTGATAAAGTGTTAAGTATTTTCTTAGTCTTCATAATTTCCTGAACACAAGTATATTCAAGAGTATCTGTGTGATAAATCTAGTCAAGATACTGCTCCTCTTTCTCCCCAGCCTTAATTTTAAATACAATCTAGATTTAAAAGACTTTATACTTGTTACATTACTCTATAAACCAAAGATTTCCTATAACTTTGATATTAAATTAGAACAATTCATTATTATGAGTATGTTTTTTTAAAAGATAAGATATAAATAAAAGCAAACAGCCTTCTGGTCAAGATGGTGCAGGAGGTAAACACTATATTCACTTCCTTCCATGACCACATCAAAACTACAACTAAATTGCAGAACAACCATCACTGAAAACCAGCCGAACATAACTTCTAGAACTAAGGATATAAAGAAGCTATGTTGAGACTAGTAGGAGGGGCAGAGGTGTGAAATGGGCAGGCCCCATTTCCATGTTGTGGTAGTTAAGAAAAGAGAGTGATATCTTGACAGCAAGGTCTCCCGATGAGCAAGGGGTCCCAGCCCCACACCAGGCTCCCTAGTCGAGGGCTCTAATGCTGAGGACAAGTATCCAAAACATCTGGCTGTGAAAACCAGCAGGGATTGCAGGTAAGTGAGACAGAGGGCTGCTAGAGATGAAGGCATTCCTCTTAAGGGACCCATGAGCAGACTCACTCACTCAAACTCACTTGCTTTGAATGCCAGCCCTGGGACAGTCCCTTCACAAGCACTGGGAACATACAGGTTGGAGCTAAATTTACTATCATCAGAGCAAGATTAGAAGGTGCAGGGGTTAGGGCAGCTGGTGACATAAGTGCTAGAAGATACCTGTTTCTTTGTTGAGCCCTTCTCTACCCAGCCTGCAAGCACAGAGGGGCACCATATTAAACTCTCCATTATACTGGTGAACACCAATAGTGCCCCTAGGCGATTCTCTGAGACCCCTCCCTAGCCAACTTTTCCCCAGATTTTCCACGAAAACTGCCTAACTCAGCTCATACTGTAAACTTTCTTAAATCTCTCAGAAGTTCACAAACCCAAAATAAGCAGCGTCAGGCCTCGGTGTGTCCTGTACCTCTTGCTAAGTCACTTTAAACCTGGACCTAGCAGCAGCAATTCTCAGTTCTCAGCTTAGCCTCTCCCAGGTGACGTCAAGCCTAGGACAGGCAGCAATCATCTGCAGATCACTTAGTACCTCCTACCAGGTGGCCCCAGGCTGTACATAGGCAGCACCAGAGCCCCACCCAAAGAGCCCCACAACAGAACACCACCCAAATAGCTTCACAGATGACAGTCCTAAAAGGCAGACTCAGCAAACACCAGAGGCCTGCTAAAGTAAGTCCAGGTCTATGGGGTCAGCCCCTGTACAATAGCTTATCCACGGTAGTCATGGCCATTCCTTATAGCTGGACAACCTGAAGGTTTTTCACTCTCACTGATATCACAATATCAATCAAGGTTCAACTACAACAGGAATAAATACAGAATCCACAAAAAGGACACACCTGGAGATCCTACCCTACTAGGTGACCAGGGAGACTGTGCCACTGGGCCCCACAGGACACCTACTATAAAAGACTATTTTGCCAAGACCAGGAGACATACTAGATCTACCTAATACATAGAATAAAGACAGGGAGTCAACCAAAGTGGGGAGACAAAGAAATATGTTTCAAATAAAAGAACAGGACAAAACTCTAGAGAAAGAACTAACATGCAGAGTTCAAAATACTGATTATAAAGATGCTCAGTCAGCTTAGGAAAAGAGTAATGAACTCAGTAAAAACTTCAAAAAACAGATAGGAAATATTAAAATGGAGATAAAAACCATAAAAAGATCTGTCAGAATAAAGACTACAATAACTGAAATGAATACATTAGATGAATTCAACAGTAGATCAGAAAGGCAGAGGATCAAATCAGCAGATTTGGAAGACAATGTAGGAGAAAACACCCAATCTGAACAAAAAAAAAGAAAAAGAAAAAGAATTCAAAAAATGAGGATAGATTAAGAAACCCTTAGGAAAATATCAAACATATCAACATTTTTATGACAGGAGTACCAGAATAAAAGAGTAATAAATTGAAAATCTATTTGAAGAAATAATAGTGAAAAAATTCCCTAAACTGAGGAAGGAAATAGACATACAAGTCCAGGAAGCACAGAGAGTCCAAACAAGATAAACTCAAAGAGGCCCACAACAAGACAAATTTATAATTAAAATACCAAAGGTTAAAGACAAAGAGAGAATCTTAAAAGCAGCAAGAGAAAAATAATTGGTTGCCTGCAAGGGAGCTCTCATAAGACTGTCAGCTGATTGCTCAACAGAAATTTTGCAGACAGAAGGTATTGGCATGAAATATCCTCAGTGATAAAAAGCAAGGACCCACAATGAAGATTACTCTACCCAGCAAGTCTACCATTTAGAACTGAAGGAAAATTAAAAGAAACTCAGACAGAAAAAAGCTAAAGGAGTTCATCACCACCAAACCAGTATTTCAAGAAACGTTAAAGTAAATAATGTAGGAAGAAAAATAAAGACTAAAAATATAAACTATAAAGTGGCAATAACTACATACCTATCAGTAATTACTTTAAATGTAAATGTATTAAAGTTTCCAATCAATGACAGAGTAGCGGAATGAATAAGAAAACAAGACTCATACATATGCTGCCTACAAGAGAGACCCACCTCAGATAGAAAGACGTACACAGACAGAGACTAAAGGGATTGAAATATTACTTTATGCAAATGGAAAAAAACTGGAGTAGTAATAGTTATATCATACAAAACAGGCTTTAAAATAAAGGATACAATGAGACAAGGACACTTCATCATGATAGAAGGATCCATCTATCAAGAGGATATAACCCTTGTAAACACTTATGCACCCAACATTGGATCACCTAAATACATAAAGCAAATATTGACAAACATAATGGGAGAGATCAACAGTAAGTCATAGTAGATGACTTTAATACCACATTGACGTCAATGGATAGATCATTAAGACAGAAAATAAACAAGGGAACTGCAATCTTAAATGACACATTATACTGGATATTTTCAATTGATATTTTTAAAACATTTCAATCCAGAGAAGCAGAATATAAATTCTTTTCAAGTGCACATGGAACATTATTTAAGATAGAACACATATTAGGCCAAAAAACAATGTCAGAAAATTTTAGAAGACCAAAATCATATCAAGAAACATCTCAATCATAGTGATATAAATTTTGAAATCAATTACAGGAAAAAACTGAAAAACACAGTGGAGGTTAAATAACGTGCTACTAAACAGAAAAAGGGATAAGAATGAGATCAAGGAGGAAATCAAAATGTACATTGAGAGAAATAAAAAAACACATTGACTAAAATATCTATAGAAACAGCCTAAGCAGTTCTAAGAGAAAAATTCATAGAAATACAGGCCTAACATAAAAACAAACAAATGAACAATACGAACAAAAACAAAAACAAGAAAAAATCTCAAATAAATACTCTAACCATACACCTAAAGGAAGGAACTGCTTCTTTACATCTTGCCTTCTGTTCTAGGTCCACGTGGGAGTGAAACCGGAAAGGGCCTGTTTCTTTCAGAGACATCTTTCTTTTCCCTTGGCAGGCTAGAGGACAGTTCGAAAGGGCCAAGATCACAGCATGTTAATGTGAGGTATTCAGCCAGTGAGTGGCAGAGGCTGGAGTCCCAGGAAAACACAGCCCCAAAATTCTGAACTGTTCGGTGACCACCTGTTTTCAGATGAAGGACTGGTGACTGCACAAGCCACTGGGCCAAAGGAGTCAGACCGTAGCATTTGGACAGACAGATTGCAGATGCAAACACAACTTGAATGGAGAAAGAGTTTGATACAAGGCAGGTGAGTTTGACCTCCATGTAGGCCGGTGGCTAACAGTTGGCCCTCTGGCAGGAAGCCAGGCAGAAGTCCTGAGCCTTGGCTCTCATGTGTTCTCCAGGAATACTGGGGCTAGTGGAGAGTGCACATCCAACACCTCTGGTCTGGCCTGGGCTGAGGCTGGGGAAGAGGCAGTGTGACTCAGTATTGGGGAGCCACAGCACCATGTAGTATTGATGTAGTCTCAGCTCTAGGCAGGAAGACTGAGCACTCATTTAAAGTTCAGGACACACAAATGCAACCTTGGCTGTAGAATTTAGTCCTCTGCTCATGCCACCATCATGGCGGTTATCACTGGCTTCCCACCTTCAATGTCAGCGGGGATGAAGAAACCAGGTCTCAGGGAAGGCGTGGGCTAAGAGCTGACCAGACGATCTCTCTCTCACTGGGGCCAGGCTGGCAAATGTACCCGCACTGGCTTGTCTCACGTGTTTTTCTACATAGTGAGTACAGAACCTTTCCTTTGCTTCAAGGTGACCTGAGGCTTCATCTTAGCCTTTCCTTCATAATGGTTTGGTGAATTTCAGGTGATTGTTGGAACATGGCTGTCCGAGATGCCCTGCATTTCTCATGGCCGGCCTAGAAATTTGAGCATTCCTGATGCATCAGCTGTGGGCAGGAAGACTCTGGACCAGCCATCATTGTACAATCGACCCGTAGGCCGCTTTCGCCCTCCTGCACCCCCTTTCTCATCTAATCCTTGTCTAGCATTTGACCTTGAACTGCTTACAAGGGTTTGCCTCAGAGAATCAGAGCGTCCTGGATTATTCTTTATGGATTCGGGATTGTTTCAGGGAGAAATCAGAGCAAGGTTACAGACACAAGTAAAAACCCTGACAGGGTAGAAATATCCAACTGTTGAGAAGTCCCTGGGTCCCTGGAGCCATATTTTCACCTGATGCCTAGGAGACAGGTGCCTTCCTAGTACCCTTTCCATGATGAGAATGTTCATTTTTCCACAACTCTTCCTTCTTTGGTTAACTATGGAGAAAAGGAGCATCGAGTCAGCATCACAACTTTGGTTTCCTGCCTATGTTCAGGACTACCAGATCCATAATGTATTAATGTGAAACTCCTCCGGGCTTTGAGAAGGTCCCTTCGCACTGAGAGTCAAACACCTCCCTTTCGAGTTCATCTTTCTTTCAAATCAAGGGATTCATGTTTTCCACGTGTGCCCATGAGAAGGTCATGCACCCAGTTTGCCCGTCATTTTCATCTTCCTTTCACCTTACACCAATACCCTTTGCTACCATCTCTGTGACTCAACGGAAAACCATCTGTGAAGTCCACACAGCGATCCAGTTTGACCACGATTATGTCGTCAGCAGAAATCCTGACTTGGCCTTGGGGCTCTAACTTGCTATAGCAAATCTCTTTATTACTGAAGCTTATAATGCCTTGTTCTTAGTAAGGTTTGCACTCCTTTGCTTCTCTTTGCCTGATAGCCACTTTACTCCTAATTATGTTTTTTTTTTTTTTGTCATTTTGTTTTAGATGAGCTGACCCCTTTCAGTATTTTTGTACTGCAGGACTCACTTTTTGTATGTCTATAAAGGTCTTAATTTCTCCTTTATATCTAAAGGAGAGCTTAGCTGGATATATTATTCTAGGCTGGTAGTTCCTTTCACTAAGTAGTTTAAATATTTGATTCCATTTCTTTCTGGCTGGTAAGATTTGCACTGAGAAGTCCGAGGATAATCTAATAGGTTTATCTTTATAAATTACCTCTTTCTTCTCCCTGGCTGCCCTGAGAATTCTGTCTTTGTTGTTGATATTTGATAACTTTAATACAATGTGTCTTGGTGAAGGCCTTTTTGGATTGAGATAATTGGATGTTCTGTTGACTTCTTGAATTCCAAGCTCCAGCTCCTCCCTTAGATTTGGGAAATTCTTATTCTCTATTTGTCTGAAAATGCTTTTAGTCCCTGCTCCTTTTTTTTTTTGCTCTAATAATGCTCATTATTCTTATGTTTTCTCTCTTGATAGTATCAGCTAGTTCTTGAATTTCTCTTTCATTATTTTTCATTCTTCGGTTTCTCTCTTCTTCCTTATGATTTATTTATAGATTTCTGTCTTTGATATCACTGATCCTTTTCTCCATTTGGTCCACTCTATTTCTCAAGCTTGTTATTTCACTTTTCTACTTTTGCAGTGTGTCTTTTTTTTTATCTCCAGAAGATCTATTCTGTTCTTTTTGAGGCTTTCAATCTCCTTGCTCTGCTTATCTAGTTGTTTTTTTAATTCCTGAAATTGTTGATTTGAGCCGTTTTGGAACTCATTGAGTTTTTTCAAAAGTAGCAACCTGAATTCTTTGTCATTTTAGTTGCATATTTCTATGACTGTAAACTTATTTTCTGGATATTTTTCTCTTTCTGAGATACCTTGCCACCTTGGTTGTTCATGGTGTTTAATGCATTATTTCTCCACCTGGGCATTAATGGAAGTGTTTTTCCATAAAAAAGTGAGTTTTTCCATAAAAAAGGTTTATAAGATAAAGGTCTCTCTTTAGCCTGCTGCAAAGAAGGCACTTTTCTGTTTGTTTCCAGTAGGTGGTGTCTAAGTCTCTTGGATCTTTGCTTTATATAAGGCATTAAATCATCTTTTTAAAAAATTTTCTTGTAGATATTTAATCATGCTTGCTACCCTCATTTTTCGTCCCTGTCAGTGTCAGCGACAGTCTCAGCAGCATTTGCTCAGATTCCCCCAGGGCTCCACAGTGATCAGTCTTGGAGGGTATGAGGGGAGAGACCTTCTGGGTTGGTAGTGGGGCTGCAGCTCAGCCTAGGTTTTGCAACTGGAGCCAGTAAAAAGCAGCTGTTGTTTCTTTGCAATTCCGTCCCACTTCTCTGTCTTCTGCCCTGACGACTGGTCCCTTCCACCCAGCATGGAGGTTCACAGCAGTCCCAGGCAGGGCTGTTCAAGAAAGTTTCTACACCTTCACTTCTCCCACTCCTCCTGCAGGCAGCTCCGGTGGCTGTGAGAGGCACCTTCTTTATTTATTCCAGTCCATGGCCCAACATCCAGGGTTCTGACCTGTGTTAGCTCTTATGCACATATCCCACACTCAGATGTGCTGGTGTGCAGTTTTTTGATGAGTTTTAGATGTTCAGCTCATTATTGGAGAGATCTGGGAACATCTCTCACTCCGCCATGTTTCTGCCCCCCGTAAATTCTGATTTCTTGTTTCATAGCACTCATTTTATGGCCTAACATTTGGTCTACCCTGGAAAATGTTCCATGTGCACTTGAGAAAAATATATATTTTGCTGCTTGAGGAGAAACACTCTGAAAATATCAATTTAATCCATTTTGTACAGTGTGTCATTTAAAGCTGTTGATTTTTTTATCCAATTTCTGTCTGAATGAGCTGTCCATTGGTCTCAATGAGGCGTTAAAATCTTATACTATGAGTGTATTACTGTTGAACTCTACATTAATGTTGGTCATTAATTGCTTTATATATGTAGGTGCTTCTATATTTAGTGTGTATATGTTTACAAAGTTTATGTTCCCTGGTTACATTGATCTCTCTTGTTGATATGCCCTTCTTTTCTGTTATTTTAGCCTTTGTTTTAAAGTTTATTTTGTCTGATAGAAGTATTGGTACCCCATCTTTTTCTTATTGCCATTTGAGTGAAATAACTTTTTCTATCCCTTTACTTTCAGTTTGTGTGTGGCAGTTGATCTGAGGTGGGTCTCTATTAGACAGCCTATGCCCGGACCTTGTTTTTGTATTCATTTAGCTATCCTAAGTTTTTTGATTGGAGAATTTAATTCATTTACATTTAAAGTGATTGTTATTAGGTATGTAGTTACTGCCATTTTATTATTCATATTTATAGGTGCTCCCTCTTTTTTTTTTTTTTAATACAAGTTCCCTTAACATTTCTAGTAATATTGGCTTGTTAGTGATGCATATTTTAGCTTTTTCCAGTCTAGGAAGATCTTTATTTTACTTTCTATTTTAATTGATGACCTTGCTGGGTAGAGTATTCTTGGTTGTAAAGTTGTTGTTTTCCATAACTGAATATTACTTGCCAGTCTCTTCTACGCAACAAAGTTGAAAAATCTGGCCATCATGGCAGTCGAAATCTACCACAACAAAGAATGAAAAGTTTGGCACAAGGAGCCCAAGAGCTAGGACATCTACCTAAGACTGTTGGTTAAGTTGTACAGGTTTCTAGCCAGATGAACCAATCCCACCATCAAACAGGTGCTGCTGAAGAGGTCTATCATGAGTAGCACCAACTGGCTGCCTCTGGCCTTTTCTCACATGATCTGGAAGATGAAGCTTCCTGGCTGGGAGAGCAAAGCCACTGATGTTAGAGGGAGTATAATCAATGATGTAAGTGTTCAGAAGGTTCCCAATGAAGGAGTGTGGACTTTGTGTGAGCAGCTGTGAGGGGAGCCATATCATTAAGGAAAAGGGCAAGATCCTTACCTTTGAAAAGCTGGATTTAAAATCCACAAGGGCTGTGGCTCAGTCCTGCTCTCTGACCTTGAAAGGGCTGAGTGGTGTAGACATTTCAAAAACAAAAAAAAGTTACCTATATACACAGTAAATGTGTTTTGAAATACATATGGAAATTTAAGACCATATCCCAAAGAAGTTTCAGATGAGACACTGACAAAATAGTGGAGCCTTATGATAGGATCCAAATGCGTTTAATCAGTAAGTTAGATCACTCTGGCAAATAATGCCTTAAGCAATGCAATTGAATTGAGCCACTTCCATTCTGTAAGCTTTTGTTTCCACATGGTGCTCCAAATACATCTTATTCCAAGATATAAATAGATAATTTGAATTGTCTGCAGTATTGTTCTAAGGGGCGACTTGACATCAGCAGTTTGTGAAGCAACTATGGACTTCCCAAACATCTACAAAGTATGAAAGCAATTAGTTAAAACTGGCAGTTTTCATGTAGGAAATAAGTACAAAGCTTCTTAGCCTGTCTTGTTTTGGAAGGTAGCGTATATGCTAAAGAGACCACAAACAGTTGTGATCAACTTTGTGCTATGCTGTTTCAATAAAGTAGTTCATTTGTCGTCATGAAGAGAGGATAGGAAATCTATATCATTTAGAGACAGTCTGCAGCACATGAAAGGAGAGAGGTTTTTGAACACCTGCCCTCTGTCATCCAGAAGTCCAGTAAATTATTCGTTGCTCATATTGATGTATAGTGAGGTCTAAGGCAGCATTTAAACAATATATAAGATCTGATTACAGGTCTTATTTGTAATTCGTGTAATTCATTTTTGATTTGAGCAAGTCCTTGCCCCAGGGTTTTTGTCCAGAGTTAACTTCAAACCCAGTCTGAAACGACTATTGCTCTGTTTATGATGCGACTTGTTTTCAGTATAAAGAGCTGGTTGTAAACACTCTTTAGAAATCCATGGTCTTGAACTTACCATCTGCACAGACTGCATGAGCAGGTATTAGTACAGTGACAGCTGGCTTGTTGTTTATAAAAGCAGCTCTTGAACAGCTGTCCTGTACAGTGTTCTTTTGCCTAGGAGAATGGAAAGCCATAGTATCTTATGTGTAGTGTCATTGTCGATGGGGTGAGAAATCTTTCTGGTGAGGAGGTTTTTGTAACCTATATATTCAGCAATGCCATTCCATAAATGAACAGTAAATGTGTTGTGGAATGCATATGGACAATGAAGGCCATCTCCCAAAGAAGTTTCAGGTGAGGCACTGACACATGGTGGAGCCTTAAAGCTGGGTTCCCAGTGAGCACTTGAGGCAATGGCTTTAACTGAGCCACTTCAACTGCAAGCTTCTGTTTCGAGGAGATGCTCCAAAAATACTCTATATTGCAAGTGATAAATAGATAATAAGAATTGCCTTCAGTATTATTCTAAGAGGAGACTTGACATGTGCAGATTATGAAGCGACCATGGACTCTTCCAACTATATAGAAAGTATGAAAGCGATTAGGAAAAACTGGCAGTTATCACGTTGGAAATTCGTACAAAGTGGGTTTACAACACCACATTTCAGTAGGGGGTGTATATGCTGAAGAGACTGCAATACGTTGCGATAAACAATGTGGTATGTTGTTACAATACAGGGGTTCATTTGTCTTCATGAGGCGGGTAAAGGAAAACTATATCCTTTAGAGACAATCCACAGCACATGCAAAAGAAACAGGTTTTTGAATACCTGCGTTCTGTAATCCAGAAGTCCAGTAAACGATTCAGTGCTAGTATTGGTGTGTGCTGTGAAGTCTAAGGTGGCACTCGAACAACATATAGGAGGTGATTACAGTTCTTACCTCTAATTTGTGTAATACATTTTTTATTTGAGCAAGCTCTTTGCCCCAGTGTTCTGGAATGGAGTGAAATTCAAACCCAGTCTGACATGACTGTAACTTTGTTATAATGTGAACTTTCAGGACCAAAGAGTTGGTTGGAAACATTCTATAGAGATCCATGATCTTGAACTTACCATCTGCACAGACTGCATGAACATGTACTAATACAGTGGCAGCTTGCTTTTTGTTTATAAAAGCAGCTCTTTAACAGCTGTCCTGTACAGTATTCCTTTGCCGAGGAGCATGGAAAGCCACACTGCAAGACACTACACGCAATGAGAAATCTTTCTGGAGAGTTGGTGCTGTGTCCTCAACAACGCCGTTCCATAAATGAAAAGTAAATGTGTTGTGCAATGCATATAGACATTGAAGACTATCTCCCAAAGACATTTCAGGTGAGACACTGACACACTGATGGTACCTTAAAGATAGGATCCAAGTGAGCTTACTTAGGAAGATAGATCACTCTGACAAACAATGCTTGAGGCAATGGCTTTGAATTGAACTTCCATTCTGCAAGCTTCTGTTTCAAGGAGGTGCTCCAAAGGGATGCTATATGGCAAGTGATAAATAGATAATTGTAATTACCTGCAGTAATTTTCTAAGAGGATACTTGATATCTGTGAAGCAACCGTGGACTCTTCCAACATCTACAAAGTGTGAGAGTGATTAGGGAAAACTGGCTGCCATGTTTTGGTAGGGAGCGTATATGCTGAAGCGACCTCAAACCATTGAAATAAAAATGTGTATGGTGTTTCAATACAGTGGCTCATTTGTCATCATGAAGAAGCAAAGGAAAACTATATCCTTTAGAGACAGTCCATAGCACATGCTAAGGAAACCTGCGTGCTATAATCCATAAGCCAGTAAACGATTCGGTGCTAGTATTGGTGTGTGCTATGAAGTGTAAGGTGGCAATCAAACAATATATAAGAAGTGATTGCAATTTGTGTAATACATTTTTCATTTAGGCAAGCTCTTTGCCACCAGGGTTTTTGACCGAAGTGAAATTTTAACCAGTCTACTTGACTATGTAGATGCGACCTGTTTTCAGTATACAGAGCTTGTTGTAAACAATCTTAAGAGATTCATGGTCTTGATCTTACCATCTGTACAGACTGCATAAGCAGTACTAATACAGTGGCAGCTTGCTTGTCATTTACAAAAGCGGTTCTTAAACAGCTATCCAGTACAGTGTTCCTTTGTCGAATAGTGTCTTTGGTGTGGTATCATTGTAGAATGTGATGAGAAATTTTTCTGGAGTGGAAGTTCTTGTAAACTGTGTCCTCAGCAATGTGTTCTATAAATGAACAGTAATGTGGTGTGAAAATTGAAGGACGTCTCTCAAAGATGTTTCAGATGACGAACTGACACACTGAAGAAGCTATAAAGCTAATATCCAAGTTTGCCTACTCAGGAAGCTAGATAACTCTGATGAATAATGCTTGCAGTAATGGCTTTGAATTGAGCCACTTCCATTTTATAGGCTTCTGTTTTGATATGGTGCTCCAGTGGTATCCCTTATTCAGAATGCAAACTTGGTGACACTTTTGCCTCCAGTATTGTTATAAAATGAGACTTGATACCTGCAGTTTGTGAAGCAAACTTTGACTCTTACAATATATACAAAGTGTGAGAGTGATAATTTTCATCTTAGAAATTTGTACGAAGTGGGTTCAGGCAGTCAAGTTGTAAAAGTCCCCCCATCATCTGACACTCAGCAAATTCTCACAATAGGACTGAGATGATTCCGCTCTCTTTTGACACCCTTCTTTCAGACCAGGCCCAGCCTAATGTATACGTGGGCTGTGAAATAGGTGGTGAGGAACGTAGACATGGTTGTCGGAGGGATGAAGACAGGAGAATGGGTGAGCGGAGGAATGTAGAATTGCCTACAAGAGTTAAAGAAATATGAAGGAAAAGGGAAATGACCTGCTGGAAAATTCACATGAGTTAGAATGGGCAGGACCGTGAAGGTGGAAGCTGAGAGTAGAAGGCAAATGGAAGGAGGGAGTTAGGGAAAATAACAGGACTTGAGGGTGATGGTTGGACACAGCAAAAGGCTGGAGGATGGGAGAGTCCATGGAATGGCCGGCATCAAGCACATGCACAACAGCTGTGATACTTTGCGAGCTAATCCTCCCACCCGGGAGTGTTAATTGGGCAACTCACCTGAGCCAGTTCAGGGGCCCAAAGAGGCTGAATTGGTATCAACTGTCCCTACCCAGCAAGAGCTCCCTTCTGGGCTTCCACCTGCCCTGGGCCTGGCCGCTTCGACATTGTAAAGAGTCAAGCGAAGACAGGGCCAGGGAGAAAGAAAAACCTGCAGAGGGGAAAGTGCAGGGCTGAGAGTGGCTCCTGGTCCCTTGTTTGTCAGCCCAGAGACTTGCAACGAAAACATGAGTGTTGGTGAACCGGACAGTCAGGGCAGGGAGAAGACTGGAACCCAAATGGCCAGCTACCTCGAAGTTCCACCGATGGCTGGTCAGATGCTGGTTTCCCAGGTGTGGGCAGGGAAGTGACTCCCAGACCCTCCAATGATGGGTCATTTGCTGGCCCGGCCCCCAAGGTGAAAGAGAGCACCTGGCCAGCTCTTAGTCCGGGCATTCCCCGAGATCTAGTTTCTTCACGTCTGCTGACATTGAAGGTGGGAAGCCAGTGATAACTGCTGTGATGGCGCCATGAGCAGAGGGCTGAATTCAACAGCCAAGGTTGCGTTTGTGTGTCCTGGACTTCAAATGAGTGCTCAGTCTTCCTGCCTACAGCTGAGACTCCATAAATACCACATGGTGCTGTAGCTCCCCAACACTGACCTGCATCACCACTTCGCCAGCCCCAGTCCAAGCCAGACGAGAGGCAAAAGGTGAACATTCTCCACTAGCTCCAGTGTTCCTGGAGACTGTATGAGAGCCAAGGCTCAGGACTTCTGCTTGGCCTCCTGCCAGAGGCCAGCCGTTAGCCGCCAGTCTCTAGGAGGCCAGTCTCACCTGCCTTGCATCAAATTCTTTCTCCATTCAAGTCATGTCTGCATCTGCAATCTGTCTTCCCGAATGCCACAGCCTGACTTCTTCAGTACAGTGGTTTGTGCAGCCACCAATCCTTCATCTGAAAATGGGTGGTCGCCAAACAGCTCTGAGAATTTTGGGGCTGTGTTTTCCTGGGGCTCTAGCCTCTGCCACTCACTGGCTGAATATCTCACATTAACATGCTGTAACCCTGACCCTTTCGACCTGTCCTCTAGCCCACCAAGGGAAGAGAAAGAATCATTGAAAGAAACAGGGCCTTTCTGGTTTCACTCCCACGTGAACCTGGGACAGAGGGCAAGATGTAAAGAAGCAAAATAAACAACAGTGAACTCTTAGGCTCAGACAACAGACCGAGGATGACCATAGCCTCAGGGCGGCGGGAGGACAACGACACGTGTAAAGAGGTCCAGCGCCAAGGTGAGGACAGTAAACCACCAGGCAGCTGGAGCTGAGCACACAATGGATCAAACAGCTGTTGGCTACTGAGTTAGCACACCTGACAATTTCCTAACGTTCTGAAGCCAGGTATTTTAGCTAGGTTTCATTTGCTACAAATGAGAGTCCACAGATAGTAGTGAATGTTCAGCATACATAGAAACATATTGAGATAACAATGACTGAAAAGGGGGGATGGGTTCAAAGATCTAAATTTGCAAAGGGATAAGGTATGCGCAGAAGAAAATGGACAATTGTATATATATAAGTATCCTTTTAATATTCGTAATAGTAACCAACACCAAAGATTCAGAATTGAAGTATATGACATAAAACAAGAAGAACCAGAGGGAAAACCCACGAAAGCAAATCAAAATAAAGAAAACAGAAACACAATGACAAGGAAGCAATGGAAACACCAAGCTACCAGAAAGCAAAAGATAAAATGGTTATAAGAAAATTTCATATTTCAATAATCACCCTAAATGTAAATGGACTGAACTCACCAATAAAAAGGCATTAGGTTGCAAAATAGATCAAAAAATAAAACCTAACCCTATGCTGCCTCCAGGAGACACAGCTCAGCTCCAAAGACAAATATAGACTCAAAGTGAAAGAGTGGAAAATGATATTTCAAGCAAATGGCATTCAGAGAAAAGCGGGAGTAGTGGTACCAATAACGGATGAAATAGACTTCAAAATAAAAAAGGTAAAGAAAGATACTGAGGGACACTTCTTATTATGATAAAGGGACTCATGCACCAAGAAGACATAACACTTATTAATATCCAATCAGGGAGCCCTGAAATATGTAAAGCAATTACTAACAGAACTAAAGGGAGAAACAGACCAAAACACTATCATAGCAAGGGACCTAAATACCACAGTCAAATATGAACAGATCATTGAAACAGAAAATCAATAAGGAAATAACATTCTTAAATGACACATTCATCCAGCTGGACATAATTGACATTAACAGAGCCTTCCATCCCAAAACAGATGTGTATACATTCTTCTCTAGTGCATATGGAACATTCTCAAGAATCGACCACATGCTAGAACACAGAGACGGCCTCACAAATATAAGTAGGTTGAAATCATATCAACCATATTCTCTGATCATAATGCTTTGAAACTAGAGATCGACTGCAAAAAGAAATCAGGAGGAACCATGAATACATGGAGATTAAACAACATGCTACTGAAGAATAACTGGGTCAGGGAAGAAATAAAAAGAGATTAAGAGATACATAGAAATGAAAGATAATGGTAGTACAGCATATCAAACATTTGGAACAGGCAAAAGCAGTCATAAGAGAAAAGTTCATATCTTTACAGGCCTACCTCCAAAAAGAAGAATGAGCCAGAATAGACAACCTAAAGCTTCATCTTAAAAAAACTAGAAAAAGAAGAACAAATGAAGCCCAAGGTCAGCAGAAGGAGAGAAATAATCAAAATTAGAGCAGAAATAAATGAAATTGAAAGCAAAACAAAAAAAAAAAATAGAAAAAATAAATGCAACAAAGAGCAGGTTTTTTGAGAAGGTTAAAAAAATTGACAAACCTCTAGCTAGTCTCACTAAAGAAAAAAGAGAAAGGACACATAAAAACAAAATCAGGGAAGGAAGGGGGAAAATTATGACTGATACCGCAGAAATACAAAGGATCATGAAAAAGTATATAACATGATATTTAATAACCTAGAAAAAATGGGCCAGTACTTAGAAAAATACAACCTTCCTAGACTGAATCAAGAAGATTTGAAAAATCTAAATAGACCAATCAGCAGTATGGAAATTCAAACAATCATCAAAACCTACCCAAAGTAAAAGTCCAGGATCAAATGGCTTCACCAGTGAATCTACCAAACATTCAGAGAAGATTTAAAACCTATTCTCCTCAAACTCTTCCAAAAAATCAAAAAGGAGACAATACATCCCAATTCATTTTATGAAGCCAGTTATCACTCTGATACCAAAACTTGATTAAGATAACACAAAAAAAGAAAACTACAGACCAAGATTTCTCATGAACACAGATGCAAAAATTTTACATAAGATACTAGTGAATCAAATACAGCCACATCCCAGGGGCACAGGAATGGTTCAACATAAGCAAATCGATTACTGTGATACATGATATAAATAAATTAAAAAATAAGAATCATATAATCATATCAATAGATGCAAAAAATGCCTTAAACAAGATACAACATCCATTTATGATCAAAACACGTAATAAAATCAGCAAGGAAAGAACTTTAACATAATAAAAGTCATCTATGACAAAACCTCAGCCAACATTATACTTAATGGTGAAAAACTAAAAACCTTCCCTCTAAGATCAGGAACAAAGCAAGGCTGTCCATTATCGCCACTGTTATGTAATATAACATTGTAGGTCCTAGGAAGTGCAATCAGGCAAGGGAAAGATATAAAAGGCATCCAAATAATAAATGAAGAAGTCAAACTGTCACTATTTGCAGATGACATAATTCTCTATATAGAAAACCCTAAAGACTCCACAAGAATACTACTAGAAACAGTAAACAAATACAGTAAAGTCTCTGGATACAGAATCAATGTTCAAAAATCCATAGTGTTCCTATACTCTAATAATGAAATGTCAGAAAACAAAGTGGAAAAAATAATTCATTTTGCAATTACAACAAAAAGAATAAAATACTTAGGAATAAATTTAATGAAACAAGTGAAGGAGCCGTATAATGAAAACTTTAAGATTGTATTAAAAAAAATCAAAGAAGATACAAAGAAATGGAAAGATATTCCATGTTCTTGGATTGGAAGAATTAACATATTAAAATGACCATATTACCTAAAGCATTATACAGATCTATTGCAATCCCCATCAAAATTCCATCAACATTTTTTAAAGAAATAGAACAAAAAATCATCCAATTCATATGGAAGTACAAAAGACCCCGAATTGCCAAAGCCATCCTGAGAAAAAAGAATGAGGCTGGAGGCATCATTCTGCCCAACTTCAATTTATACTACAAAGCAACAGTAATCAAAACGGCATGATATTGGCAACAAAACATACACATGGACCAGTGGAGCAGAATTGAGAGTCCAGAAGTAAACCCATATTTATATGGGCAAATAATTTTTGACAAAAAATCCAAAAACATACCATGGAGAAAGGAAAGCCTCTTCAATAAATGGTGCTAGTAAAAGTGGAAAGCCACCTGCAAAAGAATGAAATTAGACTGTTGTATTCACTACAGTCCAAAATTATTTCAAAGTGAATTAAGGACCTAAATATAAGACCTGAAATAATAAAATGCATAGAAGAAAACACTGGAACTAAATTCATGGACCTTGGACTTAAAGAAGATTTTATGAATTTGCTCTCAAAGGCAAGGGAAGGAAAAGCTAAAATAAATGGAATGGACTATATCAAACTAAAAAGCTTCTGCTCAGCAAAAGAAATTGTCAATAAGATAAAAGAGAACTATCCGAATGGGAAAATATATTTGCAAGCAACACCTCCAATTAGGGCCTAATATCCAAAATATACAAAGAACTAATAAAGCTCAGTAACAACAAAAACCAAATGATCCAATCAAAAAATGGGCAGAGGATCTGAACAGACACTTCTCCCTAGAGGACATACAAATGGCCAACACATATATGAAAAGATGCTCAGCATCACTAGCTATTAGGGAAATGCAAATCAAAACCACAATGAGATACCATCTCATACCTATTAGAATAGCTATAGTCAACAGGACAAGTAATAACAAATGTTGGAGAGGATGCAGAGAAAAAGGAACCCTCATACACTGCTGGTGGAACTGCAAATTGGTACAGTCACTATGGGAAACAGTATGGAGGTTCCTCAGAAAACTAAGAATTGATCTACCATATGACCCAGCAATCCCTCTACTAGGTATTTACCCCAAAGACTTGAAAACCCATAACTGAAAAGATATTTGCACAACTATGTTCATAGCGGCATTATTCACAGTAGTCAGGAGATGAAAGCAACTGAAGTGTCCTATGATAGATGATTGGCTAAAGAAGCTGTTGTACATATATACAATGGAATACTACTCAGCCATAAGAAGAGATGAAATATTGCCATTTGTGACAACATGGAAGGACCTTGAGATAATCATGCTAATCAAAATAAGCCAGATAGAAAAAGTTGAAAATCACATGATATCATTTATATGTTGGATATAAATCTAAAAGCAACAAATGAACAGGACAAACAGAGACTCATTGAAATGGACTATAGACTAGTGGTTACTAGTGGGGTGGGAGAGGAGTGGGGAGGTAAATGGGGTAAACGGGGTCAAATATATGGGGGTAGAGGGAGGGTGAAGTGGGTAAAGGGGATCAAATATATGGTAGCTGAAGGAAACTGGACTTTGGGTGGTAAACACACAGTAGAATATACAGATTTCAAATGACAATGTACGCCAAAAAATTATATAATTATATTAACCAATGTTACCCCAATAAACTTAAGAAAAAAAGAAACAAGAAATCAACTACAAAAAAAAAAAAAAAGAACCCTGGAAAATACACAAACCATGGAGATGAACAATAAGCTACTAAGCAATGAATGGGTTTATAATGAGATTAAGGAAGAAATAAAAGATACCTAGAGACAAATGAAAATGACAAAGTCTTGGGACACTGAGAAAGTAGTCTTAAATCATACAATGCAGGCCTACCTTAAGAAACAAGAAAAATTTCAAATAAACAATTTGACCTTACACTTAAAAGAATGAGAAATAGAATAGCAAACAAAACCCACAATGAGTAGAAGGAAGGAAATAATAAAGATCAGAGTTGTAATAAACAATATAGAGTCTAGAAAAGCAATACGAAAGTTTAATGAAACCAAGAGCTAGTTATATAAAAGAATAAACAAATTGATAAACTTTTAGTTAGACTCATCAAGAAAAAGAGAAAGAGAACCCAAGTAAATAAAACCAGAAATGAAAGAGGGCAATTAAGTAAGGAGTTCACAGAAATACAAAGGATTATAAGTAAATACTATGAGCAGTTATATGTCAACAAACTGAACACCTAGAATAAATAGATGCATTTCTAGAAACATACAATCTCCCAAGACTAAGTCAAGAAAACAGTAAATCTGAACCAATGATTACCACCAATGAAATCAAATCAGTAATCAAAAAACTTCCAAAAAACAAAAGTCCTGGACCAGAAAGCTTCAGAGGTAAATTTTATCAATAGTCAAAGAATAATTAACAACTATTCTTCTCAAAGTATTCAAAAACTTTTAAGAGGAGAAAAGCCTTCCCGATTCTTTTCATGAGGCCACAATTACCCTGATTCCAAAACCAGATGACATTACATCAATATTCATAGGCCAATATCTATGAATATTGATGTAAAAAACCTCAACAAAATATTAGCAAACCGATTTCTGCAATACATTAAAAATATCATACGTCATGATCGAGTTGGAATACAAGGTAAGTTCGATACCTGCAAATCCATTAATATGATATACTACATTAAAGATAAATATCATATGATTATATCAATAGATGCAGAAAAAACATTTGACAGAATCCAGCATCCATTTATGATAAACACTCTCAGCAAAGTGGGTGTAGAGTGAACATACCTCAAGTTAATAAAGATCATATATGACAAACCTATAGCTAACATCATACTCATAAGGAAAAGTTAAAAGAATTTTCCTTAAGATCAGGAACAAGACTAGGATGCCCTCTTTCAACACTTTTATTCACCATAGTATTGAAAGTCCTGGCTACAGCAATCATACAAGAAAAAAATAAGAGGCATCCAAATTGGAAAGGAAGAAGTAAAACTGTCATTATTTGCAAATGACATGATACTATACAGAGAGAACCCCAAAGATCACACACACACACACACACACACACACACACACACACACACACACTGTTAGAACTGATCAATGAATTCAGTAAATTAGCAGGATACAAAACTATACAGAAGTTCGTTGCATTTTTATACTCCACTGATAAACTACCAGAAAGAGAAGTTAAGAAAACAGTCCCATTTACGATTACATCAAAAACAATGAAATTCCTGGGAATTAAATTAACCAAGATGGTAAAAGACCTATTCTCGGACACCTATATGTCATTGGAAAAAGAAACTGAAGACGATACAAATAAATGGAAACATACACTGTGCTCATGGATAGAAAGAATTAACATCATTAAAATGTCCATACTACCCAAAGCAATCTATAAATTCAATGCTATTCCTATCAAAATACCAATGGTATTTTCCACAGAACTAGAACAAATATGGAACCATAAATTTATATGGAACCATAAATGATTCCAAATAGCCATGGCAATCTTGAGAAAGAAGAACAAAGTGGGAGTTATTCACACTATACTACAAAGCTATAGTAATAGAAACTGCCATAGAAAACAAACAATCAATCAATCAAAAAACAGATACATAGATAGAACAATAAACAGACCAGAAATTAATCCTTGCCGATATGGTAATTTAATCTATGACACACACACAAAAAGGAAAGAATATACAATGGGATAAAGAAGTTCTCTTCAACAAATGGTTTTGGAAAAACTGGACAGATACATGCAAAATAAAGGAAACTCGACCACCTTCTTACACCATCTACAAGAATAAATTCAAAATGAATTTAATACTTAAATATAAGCCCCCAAACTTTATAACTTCTAAAAGAAAACATGCAGTAAACTCTCTGATATTGCTATTAGTAATATTTTTTTCTGATCTATCTCTTTGGACAAGGAAAACAAAAGAAAAAATAAACAAATGGGAGTCCATCAAACTAAAAAGTTTTTGCACAGCAAAGAAACCTATCAACAAATTGAAAAGAGAACCTACTGACTGAGAGAAGATATTCACCTATGGTACATCTGATAAGGGATTAATATCCAAAATTTATAAAGAAATCATACTACCCAACAACAAAACAACAAACAATCCAATGTAAAAAAAAAGTGGGCAGAAGACCTGCATCGATATTTTTTCAAAGAAGACATACGGATTGCCAATAGACATAAAAGATTCTCAAGGTCACTAATTACCAGAGAAATGCTAATCAAAACCACAATGCGATATTCCCTAACACCTCTTCGAATGGCTGTGATATATATCAACTAACAAGTGCTGGCAAGGATGTGGAGAAGAGAAAACCCTCATGCATGGTTGGTGGGATTGCAAATTGGTACAGCCACTATGGAAAACAGTTTGGAGGTTTCTCAAAAAATTAAAGATAAAACTACCTGTTGACAAAGAAATTACACTCCTGAGTATTCACCCAAAGAAAACCAAAACATTAATTTGTATCCCTATGTTCACTGTGGCACTGTTCACAATAGCCAGAATATGAAAGCAACCTAAGTGCCCACCAATAGACACTGAATAAAGAGGTGATATATACTTCAAATTAGCCAATGTGTGTAACATCTTTACTTCCATAAAGAAATGCTATTATTATAAAAATGAAATTTAATTATTTAAAATGAACATTTAAATGTAAACAGAAAGAATTTCAAAGATTACGATTTTATTATTTTTTCAGGTTATTCATGAATCCAAACATACATTATAATTTACATCAATATCATTATTTGGTTGAACTGGGTCAAAGCTGATCATCTCTATCATAGGATGAATTTTTAGAAGAGTAAAATTAAGTGAAATATATTAAAACCACATTTTAAAATATTTTTATTTTTCAATTACAATTGACCTACAATATTATATTAGTTTCAGATGTACAACATAGTAATTAGACATGTACATAATTTATGAATGACCACCCCAATAAATCTAGTACCCATCTGATACCATACGCTGTTATTACAATGTTATTGACTATGTTTCCTATGCTATATTTCACATCTCCATGACTCTTTTGTAACTACCTGTTTGTATTTTTTCTTTTAATAACTTAAAAAATTTTTAATTACACTTAACGTGCAACAAATATTAGTTTCAGGTGTGCAACATGGTGATTTATGCATTTATGTAACCTAAATGACACCATACATGGTTATCCCAATACTACTGACTATTCTCCAGGCTATACTGTACCTTCTGATTTTGTAACTATTTTGTAACTACCAATTTGTACCTCTTAATCCTCTCCCTCTTCAGCTATCCCACAACTCTCCAATCTGACAATCTTCAAAATGCTCTCTTGTTTCTGTTGTTTGTTTATCCTGCTCTCTAGATTCCACATTTGACATTTGTTTTTCTCTGTCTGACTTAGCACAATACCCTCTAGATCCATCCATGTTATTGCAGATGGCAAGATTTCATTTTTAATGGCTGAATAGTATTCCATTGTATATATGTACCACCTCTTCTTTATCATTCGTCCATTGATGAACACTCAGGATGCCCCATACCTTGACCACTGTAAATAATGCTGCAATTAACATATAGATTCGCATTTCCCTTCAAAGTAGTGTTTTGAGTTTCATTGGATAAATAAACCAGAAGTGGAATAACTGAGTCCTTCTTTGTCTTTCGTTATAACCTTCTTTTTAATGTCTGTTTTGTCTGGTATAAGAATTGCTTTTTTGTTTGTTTTTTCTACTTTCATGAAACATTTTTTTCATCCTATTACTTTCAATCTGTGTATCTTTTGATCTGAAATGGGTCTCTTGCACGCAGCACAAGTAAGGGTCTGTTTTTCTTATCCATTCATTCACCCAGTCTGCTAATTGGAACATTTAACCCATTCACACTTAAAGTAATTGTTGCTACATATGTAGTTATAGACATTTTATTAATTATATTTTTCATTATTTTTTCTTCTTCTTAAGTCCCTTTAACATTTCTTGTAATCCTGGCTTGGCGATAATGAACTCCTTTAGTGTTTTCTTGTCTGGGAAGCTCTTCATCTGGCCTTTGATTTTAAGTGATACCTTTGCTGGGTAGAGTACTCTTGGTTATAGGTTTTCACTTTTCATTACTTTGACAATTTCATGAAATTTCCTTCTTGATTGCAAAGTTAATCTTGAGAAATCAGCTGACAGTCTTATGGGAGTTCCATTGTAAATAACAACTGCTTTTCTCTTGCTGCTTTTAAGATACTCTCTTTGTCTTTAACCATTGGCATTTTAATGATGCCGTATCTTGGTGTGGGCCTCTTTGGATTCATCTTGTTTGGGACTCTGAGTTTCCTGAGCTTGTGTGTCTATATTTTTTCACCAGTTTAGGGAAATTTTCAGTCATTATTTCTTGAAATAGTTTTTCAATTTTTGCTCTTGCTTTTCTCCTTCTGGTACCCCTATGATGCAAATGTTGGTACACTTGATGTTGTCCCTGAGATCTCTTAAATGATCTTCATTTTTTTGAATTTTTTTTCTTGCTGTTCTGATTGTGTGTTTTCTGCTACCTCATCTTCAAAATTGCTGATTCGATCCTCTGTTTCATTTAACTTACTGTTATTTCCTCCTAAGCCATTTTTTCATTTCAATTATTGTATCCTTCTTTTCTGACTGTTTCTTTTTTGTTTTCTATCTTCATTTTTATGTTTTCTATCTCTTTGTTGAAGTTCTCACCGAATGTATTTACACTTCCCCTAAGTTAATTGAGCATCCTTATAACCAGTGGTTTGAACTCTGTATTATTTAGATTGCATGTCTCCATTTCATTTAGTTCTTTTTTTTGGTGCTTTGTTCTGCTTTTCTCATTTGGGAGATAATTTTTTTTGTTGTTTGTTTCCACCTTTTGGCTGCCTACTTGTGTTTATTTCTAGGCATTAGGTAGGGCTGCTATGTTTCCCAGTCTTAGTAAAGTAACCTTGTAGAGTAGATTTGCTGTGGGTTCAGTGGCACAAGTTCCCTGGTCACCTGAGCTAGGTGCTCCAGGTATGTTCCTTTTACGAGTGGAATGAGCCCTCCTGTTGTAGTTGAGCTTTGGTTGCTGTAGGCTCATCAATAGATGAGATTAACCCTCAGACTGATTGGTCGTGATGATGCCATGACCGATGGAGGAGCTGTTGTGCACAGGCTGGCCCGACAGAGTAGGATTTGCTTTAGCAGGGATCTGCTTCCTCTCCTGTCTGCCCTTTGGGTGTGTTATCCTCAGATATGACCCCAGGAGGTGCTCCAGTTTAGACCAAGGCTGGCCACAAGTGTGCAGGCACATTCTCCTAGGAGGCACCAGGCCAAGATCAGCTGCATCCTGTGCCCTGCCCAGAGTCACTTGGGATGAGCCATCAAGCAATCCACTGATGGCTGCCACTAATGCTGGGCTTTTAAGTGCCTTGAAAGTCTTGGGTGGTCTGGCAAGTTGGAAGGGGCAGAGTCTCGGGGAATCACCAGGGCAGGGCATTAGTGGAGATTCAAATATGTGGCCACCTGAGTCTGCAAGCTGAGCAAGGGAGGACTCAACTTAGGAAGAATGGCCTCTGCCAGCACTTCTGTCTGGGAGAAAGCTGACCCTCCAGCCCTTGTCCTGAAGCCAGACAACTCAGTTCCTCCGCTTATGTCCCTAGTGTTTTTCATATCCATCACTGGAGCTCAGAGCCAGTGAGTCCATCAGCAAGTAAGTCCATAATCAAATATGTATTATCAACTAATTTTACTGCAAACAAATGAGCCACATATATATCCTTCAGAAAAAAAATATATTTTAGTGTGGGAGTTTATATTGGAAATAGTTATTTTTAAAAGTTTACAGTGAAAGGGTACAGATGTATGAAAAGCAATTTCTGCATCTATAGAGGTAATTTAGAATTGCAATATCTACTATTTTTGCTCTTCGAATAATTTCACACCAGCAACAGCATAGATGTACAATTCAGATGGAATATATCCATTCACATAATTTTATCATTTGCAACCTTTCACCTTGATCAAGAAGACATAATATCAAGTATTAAAGTGATTCAAAAGTTAGATAGTCTATAGACTGCTAGTCAGTTGAATGGAGGGAGGAGGTCCATTAGTCTGCTCCAGGTACAAGAAGTCAGCCCTGATCCTCTCTTAACCATCTCTGCTCATCTGAATAGTATCCTTTTTTCTTGTTAGTGTCCATTCAGCTTGGTAATATTGAATTTTTGAGGGAAAGGTGGATGGCCCAATTAGGAGGGCTAAGACTACGTTCCTGGGTCTTGGCTGCTTTCTTGATGGCCTCGTCGGCTAGGGTGTTCCCCTGGCTGATAAGGGACTTATCCCTCTGATGGCCTTTACAATGGATGACTGGTATTTTTGGTGGGAGCTGTACTATCTCAACGAGCAACAGAACAATGTCCTTGTTTTATTGGGGATCTTTCTGCAATGAGCAATCCTCTTATTTTACAGATAGCTGCATGAGCATGGAGCAC
The DNA here is from genome assembly GCF_902729225.1 of Pteropus medius. Classification (NCBI taxonomy): domain Eukaryota; kingdom Metazoa; phylum Chordata; class Mammalia; order Chiroptera; family Pteropodidae; genus Pteropus; species Pteropus medius. The sequence goes on from NW_024356249.1 coordinate 22,734,191, forward strand.
CAGAAACCTATATTTAGAGTCTGTATATATAAAGTCATTTGTATTTCCTTAATTGGAGGCCCTGAGTAGGGTCCTTAGTTCTGCTTCCCATGCCGAACTGCCCAGGGAGGTGCCTGAGCTGTTACCTGTTTGAGCTCATGACAGTATGTCCAGCTCTATGATCACCTCTTTCCTTAAAACTGCCACCATCAGTAAATCACTTAAGTGTCTCTTGTTCTAGAGTTTCCAGGCACCTGTGTTCTAGGTCCCCTTGGATGCTGGCAGGGAGCAGAGTGGTGGGATTTAGAGTCCCACCACTAGGGGCAGTTTTTAGACCCTTCAAGGAAAGGTCCAGGGTGTCAGGTACCAAAGCCTATTATTGTGCCAACCTGCTCTCTGTCACCCATAAGTGTCCTTTGGTATCCAGGACAGCCCAGACCTGATGGGGGCTGCCCGCCCAAAAAGGTCATCCTGCAGTTATCTTAGAAGCTTCCCTCACTGGCCAGGCAATGGCTGCTATTACTCTTAGGCAACAAAACCACCACTGAGTAACCAAGTTCAGTTGTTTGGGAAAGTGGGCTATGGCCTAAGGAAAGGCCCCAGCTTCTAAGCCAGCATTCCCAGTGCCTGCACCACCTCTCAGAGGGTTACAACAGAAGGAGCCCCTCTCTTCTTCCTATAAGGTTTCATAAAGGGATTTTTCAGTTATTCCAAAATTTGTCCCCAAAGGCGACTGAATCTGCCATTTCTAGAAAGCCCCTTAGCTCCTTCCCACTGCTTGGAACTTGTGGTGACAAGATGGCCTTTTTCCTGTGAGGATCCTGCATTTGGCCCTGGATGTGAGGATGGACCTGAGATACTTAACCTGCTGTTGGAAATTCGGGACTTTGAGGGAGATACCTTGTAACCTATCTCAGCCAAATAATTTAGTGTTCTCACCATATTATCCTGAGAACACTGGAGGTCCTCGCTGGTGATAAGTAAGTCATCTACATATTGAAATAAGGTGCCATTTTTTAGCTTATGGTTCCTGAGGTCTCTTTCTGGCACTCTTCCAGACAAGGGCTGTCTGGGAGCCCTGAGGGAGAACCATCCATGTGTATTGGCTGACCCTGAGGATCTTCGCATCTTTCCCTTTGAAGGCTAAGACAAGTGAGTCTGGGCGTAATGGTTACAGAAGTAAGCATCTTTCAAACCAAGGGCATTGTGGTGTAAGCATTCCATGAGACCTGAGAAAGAAGAGTACAGGGGTTGGGAACAACTGTGTTATTGACTGCCCTGAGATCGTGAATCAACCAATATTTCTTGTTTGGCTTCTTTTCTCATAAAATTAGGGTGTTACAAGGGGACTTACAGGGTTTACATTGTTTAAAGGGGTTGGACTCCCTGTAGGGCCTCTGACTTCAAGGGGCACTGGGGTTTGCAGGGCTATAAGACCCTAGATCTTAGTTGTATTCAGGACCAACTGAGAACTTGTGTTTCTGGGGAAGATTACTGGGGCTTGTATCCTGTGGACCTGCCAGAAGTGAGAAGTGGGTTCCATTCTCTGGGGGTACATTGCCCTTAGGTCACACTCCTGGAGGTTAATAGTAGCCCCTTATTTGGATAGTGAATCTTGGCCAATCAAAGAGATAGGGCCCTCGGGTATATACAGGAAGGACTGGGTCAGAGTTTGGGACCCCATGTCACAATGAAGGAAAGGCAAACTACATTACCTGAGGCATTCCAGGAATGGTGCAGTCAGTATTAGAGAAAGGCCCAATAGGTTTGGTCAGGACAGAGTTGGTGGCTTCAGGGACACAGAGCAAAGCAGCTGGAAGAACATTCCCTGAGAAAAATCTTCAGGGGCTCTATCTGAAACTGGAGAGCCCTGAGGTATTAGGAGCCTCGGTCATAGGCTCTGCTGGCCCAGCGGGGTGCCCACTCAACCTCTCCCTGAGTGGTTGAAGGCTTCTTCTGGGGGACAGGCTCAGACTGTGAAATTCAACTGACAACTGTGGGCCCAATGACCGGGAGCCTTGGGTAGGGGAGATGCAGAGGGTAGGGCCCTGGACAAGTACTGCCTGAAGTGAGCTGGAGATGCCAGGTGGTCAGAAGGGAGGCAGAATGAGCATAACATGTTCTGGAATAACAAGATTGTTGGCCGGGAAGAAGGGTCCCAGGGAGGTTGCCATGGGTACAGACTGAGCAAACTGCCAAACTGCAGCATTCCCATTGCTTGGGTTTGCAGCAGGGAGAGTCTATGAGATGGGGTGAGGGATAAGATGGAAGAATGGAACCCAGGAGGTCTGTAAAGGAGGAAAGCTCCAACAGTTGGGGCCTACTGCCTAGCCCTGTGCCTCTTCGGTCCCTGATCATCTGGGCAACTGCCCCTCACTGCTGGGCAGAGACTAGAGGGAGCTGAGGTGTCTGTGGACCAGGTTCTCAAAGCAGACCAGCTTAAGGTGATTCTCTTTACCTGGTGAGTGGACGAGACTGATGATCAAAGCACACTAGTGGCAGACCTTGAACTTCCCAGGTCATCTCCATTTCTAGGAGAGGAAGTGGGTTTAGAGCTGTGGGCCAGTCTAGAAATCTCACAGTGATCATCCCTGCAACCCAAACTCTAAATGCTCCACCTACTACCCCTAAAATTTAAAGAGTTGACTTGGGACATGTTGCAGTCCAAAGGGGAATTGGATAGGCAGTGAGTGTTGGGAGGTTTTCCTGAGGCTGTGAAATTTGCCCTTCTCTGGGAAATTCTGGAACAACAGAGTCTTGAATCCACAGGAATTACAAAGTGAAGCTTCCAGGATCACCTTCCATGCATTCCCAAGTCCTATGAAAATGAAGGGTGGGAGGAGGAAGGACAAGGGTTTCCCTGTATGTGTCTGGGTGGCCTGGCAGAAAGCTCACAGCACAATATTGCCCCCTTCCACAAATCCCAGAGTGACAGTGATATTTAGTAATAATACATAAAGACAGAATGAAGGATGTGTTCAGGTGTACCTGTGTGGAATGAGGGGCAGGAGAGAGAGAGAGAGAGAGAGAGAGAGAGAGAGAGAGAGAGAGTAGGAGAGAGAGAGAGAGAGCAGGTGGTGGAAGCTCCACGGGTTGCATGGCCAGAGAGACAATCAGGAGATTTCTGCCTGTACTGTCCCATCAAAGGCCTCTTTGACCCTGAGGATTTGGGCAGGCATGGACAACACCTGAGAGCAAAGTTAGTCAGGCAGCTACAGTTCCCAGGCCCAGAGGGTGGGGTCAAGGGAGACTCTCTGGGCTTTTGGGACAACTCCCATTATGGCAGGAGGGGTCCAGGTAGGGACAGCTCTGTGCTTCTCCTCCAAGCCTATTGAAGGGGGAGGGCTCCACGTGCTGACCACTGACAACTGGAAGGCCTGGTCTATATGAGCTCTGTTGATTAGGGTGGCCTGGGTGGTTAGTGTGGAAGCTGTGGGGCTGGGAGCCAGCAAGAGACAATGGGGCTCAGAGGGGAGGGCATTTGCAAGAGGAGGCTTCTGCCTCAGCAGCTCGAGTACCATAACAGACACCATAAGGCAAGGGGCTTACACAAGGGACACTTATTTCTCACGATTCAGAGTGCCAGCATGGTGGGGATCTGGGGAGGGCCCTCTTCCTGTCTGGAAGATGGCCGCTTTCTTCCTGGGTCCTGCTACAGAGGAGAGAGAGGTCTGGTCCCTTTCTCTCCTAAGCACCAATCCCATCCTGAGGGATCCACCTTTCTGCCTTCATCTAAACCTTATCACCTCCCAAGGCCCCACCTCCTAACTATCCCACTATCTCTTCAACATATTGATTTGGAGGACACAAACAGGCACTCCATGGCAGTCTTGGCTTGCAGGGTGCAGGCTAGTGGTAGGGGCAAAGTGGGAAGGTGGGGCTGGTGGAAGTACGTGAGGGTCAGTGGGTAAAATGTGGGACCTTTGATGTTAAGACCACGTTGGCAGGTGTCTGAGGTGGCTGCAGCAGGGGTAAGTGTGGGAGACCATGGCACAGAGAACATCATTTGGTGAGAAGCTGAAAGTGGCGCTTGCTGTCTGGTAGATTGTCGGAAGCCAGCCGACCAAGTCAAACCGGGTACCTGAATGGGGGAGCGGGGACTGAGAAAAAAGAGAAGACAGACAGGGTGCAGGAGGGAGAGCAGATCTCACAACTGCCTCCCCGAGTTTATTTCTTAACCTCCTTTTAAACACAATCTGTTTCTTTTTGCATTCCAAAACAACACGAAAGTAACATCCTGAAGATCCAGGTGCAATTGACACTTCCTTTGACACTCCCTTCGACACTCCCTTAGGCTATACTTAATCTTCTTCTTCCTGAAATTCAACAGAACCAGCCTTTACTTTTTTATGCAAGCAGGCCTCCTGAGATAAACCATGCACTCTTTTGAATTTGGGGAGCTTTAGCTCCCTACAGTAGATGCAGAGCCGCCCTCTACCTCTTCCAGGGTTGAAACCAGGAGAGGTTCTGCCTAGGGATGGTAGTGACAGGAAAGTGGAAGGGGCAGTAACCCACTTCAAGCACCAATGGTAGTGTCATGGGGAACACACAAGAGAGATGAATAGGGCAGGAGGGCTCCTGGGGAAGCTCAGTCAAGGTGGGCATATCCAATAATACAGCAGGAGGGGCAGCAGCCCAGAGGGGCCAGGGGCAATTGATCAGGCAGAGAGAGCTACCCAAGTGACCCTGTCTGTGAACCACCTCCCAAGCCTCACTGGGGACACCCACCTGTCTGGGACAAAGAAAGGCAGTACAACCTTTCCCATAAGTTGCCATTATTCCCTTAGCAGCACCCCTTGCTAATCTGTCACTAAAGCTCAGAGGGCATTTTTGTGCCTGTGGGGTCTGTTATGGGGAGCAGGGGGCAGCCCCAAATGGCCAGAACTGGAGAGCGATTGATTCTGCTTCCCAACCACAGGCACACAAAACACATTTGGCCTCCTGAGTATGAAGACATCTGTAGACCTGTGTGCGGCTTTTGAGCTTCCAAATGGTGTAGGCTTTCTCCCAAAAGATGGTAAAATATAATAGGAAGTTTTCCCACCAACACCGTCCCTGTCCCACATGCCTATCCCATTAGATGGCTGACCCATATGGGAAAGGAAAGATTGAAGGGTGACAATATTATCTCTGTAAAATCTGAAGCCAGTTATGCAGGCATACCCATGTGCTTCATTGTGCTTCCAGTCTTCAGTCAGCATCAGGCCTTATCACCCTGGCAGGTCTCACAAAGGGAATGGAATGTGACACCCAGAGCATCCGTGCTCTATCTAATCGGGCCTCTGTGCTGTGGCTGCAGGATCAGGAGCTGCATGTCTTTGCCCTCTGTAGCTCTTGAAACTAGCCTATGTGACACCAGGGAGAGCCAGCAAATGGGATTACAGGCAGGTGTATCTCTTTTACAGCAGCCCAATCCTCTCATCGCCTCTTTCCTCTCCCATAACCCTTGCTTTTTCCTTTTGGGCTTGACATGTGGTCCCCAAGACCTCCTTTATGATAATCGAGAGATAGGGGTAGGAGAGCACAAGCTGATTGGGCAGGGAGATGCCAAACCAGGCCCCTTCTACCTGTGTCCTTCAGAAAACATGGAAGAAACGTGTGGCTGTGCCTTAGCTGCTGTGAAATAGAACTCAGGCCAATTTAATGTCATCCTTGTGGTGTCCCTTCTCAGAAGTGAGTTGATGCCACCATCCTCTGCATTCCTTGACGTGTTACACTTTCTCAGGATGTCATTCGCTTATTCACCAAACGTGAATAAGCACCTTCTATGTTCCAGACACAATGCTAGCTGCTGGGGTGGGGAGTGAGCAATACAAACAAAAGCAGTTGGGTGTCAGGGACATGAGTCAGAGGGTAGGTAAGACAACAGATGTTTGTGAAAAATATACTTGTCTAAATGTTTACCTGCATGTGTTCACTTTAAACTTTTTTCTTTCACCCTATTCCAAGCTTTTTTTTTTTTTTTAATTTTTTTGTTTCAAGGATTTTGGTGTGATATAAATCAGAATTACCCTGAAGTTATCAGGTTTGCTAGACTCTATAAAAGAAAAAGCTAGGTGGGAATGGGGTGCAGGAAGAGCGCTTTTGAGAAGCTCTGATCTAAAACTGTACCCAGAATGACCATTTCATACCACCTCCATCAGTGTAGTTAGTTAGGTCTTGGGATGAGGTTTTGAAGCTGCATTAATATAATATCCTGGTTCTCCTAAATTTTTGCCCAGTGACCAGAAACAATTACTACAGTGCTGTGTGCCTAATAGTGATTTTCTTTTACCCTAATTTCTCTCACTTATTAATATTTTTTTTCTGTAGGAAAACACTCATTGCTCACATTTGTCTATTTATTCGAATTTGTTTTTTGTTATATCCGTTGGAACTCAGAGACATGTCACTCTATGGATGACCATCCAATATTGACATTGTTTATATTTTTTTGAAATCACTCCAAATTTGATCAATGGGAGTCCTTTTCATCTCCTTGATATTTACTTTTTGAAATTCTCAGAGTCACCCGGACACCTGAGGGCTTCCTTACAACAAGGACTGCTGGTCCATGGAGAGCTGATGTACTGCATAAACACCAAAATCAAAAGATAAACATTGATGAGTACAATGTCAGTAATGACTACAATTTATTGTGTGCCTCAGGCAGTGTGCCAAGCACTGTGGACACATTTTTTAAATGAAATCATCAGTATAAACCTAAAGTTTTATTTTCACTATCTAGATTTTTCATATGAGGAAACTGAGTCAGAACTGCAGGACCTCAACTGGGTTCACTCAGTTGACAAGACCGTCCAGAGAGGAAGGCCTGTTCCTTCCTTGCCAGTGCATGCTCAGACTTGCATTGGCAGCCATGAGAGTGATGCTTTGCTTACATGCTTCCTTTAAATGGCTCTCTCTATTCTTAGAGCCTGATAAAAAAGGACCTTTGCGTGTATGCACTGGCACATGCTACCACCCCATTCTCAGTGGAGTTTTGGGAGCTAAATATAACCCTATGTTTTATTTTGTATACAGAAAAAGAGGAAATGTGCTTTTTATTTTGCCACATTTACTATTTTAAAAACCTAAATTATGTCCCACGTGCATCCTTAAAATGTCTTTGGAGGTGTCCTTGAGGGAAAAGACATAATGCAGATTTCACCAAGGGTCCCTTCATTATTTAATACTGATCTTTAGGAAATAACTCTTGGATATAAGATATGGTGAACAGAGTGAAGGAAAACCTTACCCAACACACATAGCCAAGGGTTGGACTTGCAAGAAGGTGCCTAGGTACAGATCACTAGGGATCAGATGAGGAAAGCTAACTTTTCATCAGCCTGGGAATTCACACCTCAGGCCAGAGGAGAAAGAAACTTTACCAGGCCTCTGTATGGCCTGTCCCCTGAGCAAGGAGAGACGAGTTATACCATAGCCACAGACCACCAGTGAGCCTGGGCTCTGTGGTCCCGAGATGTGGGCAAGAGAACGCAGTCCAGCTCAGCTTCTATGTGTCCCTGGATGCAATGGAGCAGTCCTCTGAGGAAGGAGGTAGATTTTTGTGGTAATCTTTCCTCTAAGTAAGCTCCTTAAGTGAGTCAATGCCCTGAGACAATGTGGGGAGGGTTTCCTTTGTTTTCAAGGCTCCCCGGTAAGAGACAATCGGGCTTGTGGATTCAAAGTTGTTCCCCGCTCTTCTTTGTCACCAAAATAGTGGAAAATGTAAAATTATGTAAAAAATATCCCACAAATAATAAAGTAAAAATAAGAAGACACAAATTTCCCACAGCACACTAGAAGCTGAGAACAGGAGTGAGGGACCATGGAGACCAAAGGGTATTTCCAAGGATCAAAGAGCAGGATAGTGGCAGGAGGATCCATATGGTGAAATAGTTTCTGCCTAGCTGGGTGATGTCGGAGGGCAGGGCTGCAGAGAGGATCCTCTTTGGGCACTCTCTCCTCAGGCTGCCGTGGTATGTTCTTGTTGGGATCTCTCCCATCGCATCCACCTGGCCTGTCACCAAGCAGCACTTGCAGATGTGAGTGAAGTCATCTGGGAGGCAGACCAGGGGCAGGAAGAACACGGGAAGTAGGTGGTAGAAATACGTGGTAAGAATGGTGAAAACGTGAATGTATCGGATGAACTGATCGCAGCAGTAACAACCCAGGAATAAACTCATTTGAAAAGGCAAAAGCTTAATGTGGAGAAAGCCCAGTCTCTCTGAGGATATAAATACAGTCTGAGTGAGGGAAACACACACTGAAAGGCACATAGATTAATAGTCCTGGGCTTCATAGGTTTAGTATAAGTTAAAGCAAATTTTATCTCAATCATTAAAACTGGCTACTTTGATTCAAAAGCTTCTCTGGAAAACTAAGTAGACATGAAAAACCACAAAGATTTTAAGTGAGATAATCAAGGGCAGAGATAGTTAATCAGATAGTAAACCATAATACGAAGCTACAATCACTTCAAAGTGTAGATAACTGCAGGAACCGTAAAAGTGCAGAGGTCACGCCAGAAAGTATCAACATTTGTGTTATAAGAGAAATTCTAGGGAGTTGATCGAAAAAAAAAAAAAAGAACAAAGAAGACAGAACAAAGCATGACTATGTTTATTGGCTCTAAGGTAAAAGTGGCATTTTTAGAAACTATGTGGGAAAATTCATAAAATATTTTGAATTGACATTGAGACTATAAGACCCCAGCAGAAATAAAGATGAAAAACAAAGTAGGGTAGTTATAAAACATTTGTATAGATATACTCTCCATATGTAATAATGTCTTAGAAATAATAATTATATCAGTTGAATAAGGGACACAAAGAAGGCACAAACATACATCTTGTCCTTCTTTTTCCTAGTCACCATTGATCAACCATCCTAGTCTCTGCAGCCCAGAAAATGGCTTGTGGCTCAGTGCTCCCCAGCCTCAAGCTAGCTGCCTCGAAAATAGCCACCTCTCTTTGACTTTTTATGAGAATTCTATTACTATCTGGGTCAACTGTTTTTAGACCAGAAAACTACTCATTATATTTTCTGTAAGATGGATCTGCTAACAATATTTTTTCTCTGTTTTTGTTATCTGGACTGTCTTTATTTCCTTTATTTGCATACAGCTTTTCTGGGTATAGGATTCTTGATTGATGGGTCTATTCTTCCTCTGAGCAGTGAACAAAATTCTAAAAGGAGTCTTTCAATGGATAAGTGGATGCAAAATAAAATGTGGTACACATATGCAATGGAATACTACTCAGCTGTAATAAAAGACAAAATGCTGCCATTTACGACAGCATGGATAGAGCTTGAGAATACCATGCCAACCAAAATAAACCAGACAGAAAAAGTTGAGAAATATATAATTTCACTTATATGTGAGATAAAAATCAAAAGCAATAAACAAACAAGACAGACAAAAACTCATAGACACAGACAACAGTATAGTGTTTACCAAAGGGGAAGCACTGTGAGGGGAGGCAGAAAAGAATAAATGGATTATGTATATGGTGATAGAAGGAGACACGACTTTGAGTGGTGGACACATATTGCAATATACAGATGATATATATAGAATTGTATACTTGAAACTTATATAATCTTATTAACCAATGTCATCTCAATAAATTTAAATTTAAAAAAAATCCAAGCTGATGACAGAATGGACTGGACTGAAGAGATTGGGAGCAAATGGACTTGTGGGCAGAAGTCTGTGTGATGGGTGGTCCCAAAGGGGACAAACCAAGGATCAAAGATGACACATGAGAGAGACACACCAGGCTGATCCTAAAACAGGCTGAGATAGTGCTCTACGATAGGATTAACGGGAATAAAAGTCAAATGCCGAGTGTGTGAAATGAAACATTACTCTGAGTAGAAGGAAAAGAGTAGCTCAGTACTATGGCATAACACACAATCACAAGAACCTGATACTTTATATCTAATTTAGATATCTTAGGAGGACAGTCCATCTATCAAACTTCAGTGCTGTTAGAACTGAAGATGTCTTCTCCGCCTTCTATAAATGCACCTGGCAAAATAGTTCAGGGGTAAAAAATAGCCTGAATTCTATTTGCCATGCCAAGTGTCCTGCTCTTAGCTATCCTATGGAAAACAGAGAGCTCTACCTAAATATATTTGGTGCAGGGGACATTATTTTATTTATCACAAAAGTGCTTATACTTGAGTTGCAACCCTAAAAATCAGAGACCCCAGAAGATCATATGTGAAGGCCACTCATAATCAATTGAACAAGCAGGAATATTTGAGGAAATCTGATAATACATTCCATTCATGTGAAAGTAGGGTTATTAGAAGACTTCTGTTTGTTTTGACAAGAATTGGGGCCATACAATACATCAGGGCAATGTAATCTAGAAAAATGAGGTCACACATGCAAAAGTTCAGAACCCACCTGTTCCTCAGCTACTGTTTTTCAGTAATGAGCTACCCTTTAGAGGCTGTGTTTCAAATAATACCAAGAATGGGGTTGTTCTGTTTCTATAGGTGACATGACAATTATAGGTCTGGAGGGAGATGAGCCTGTTGCTTCGCTTATAACTACATCGTGGAGCTTCATCTCACATACAGAAATTCACTTCAAAGACTCATCTGAGTGAGGCAGGCCCCAGGTGAGAGTGGCAGACTGAGCAGCATGCCAGTGGTGGCCTCCTTCTCCCGCCCACCAGGGCTCCATCTTGCAGACCTCACAATGTGCGTGCAGAGAACAGCATGAGGAGGATTTCTCGCACTTCAGTGCCAGGCTTGTGCCCTGTAAAGAAGAGGAGATGACATTGTCAGGAGGATGCAGCATCTGCCCAGCTGTCCAACCTGGCTGTGCCAGGTGCTAGGCAGGTCGGGTGTGCTGTGCTGGGCTCTTGTGCCTGTCACATCTCTATTGTCACAAGGCTGTGAGATCCTGGACTTTGAAGATGTGAGCTCCTCCAAAATGGCACCATGACACCTGCAGGTGTGTAATCTCTGGAAAGCTGGGGTCTGTGGCATTCTCCTACGATTGTCAGGATCATCTCCTTGGACCTCAGCAAATCCTGGTGGTGGTGGCCCCTTTCACAGTGTGTCTCCTTCACTGCCTGGGGCAGCAGCACAGCCTTTGGTCAGCTCCCATTTAGAGTCCACCAGGGACAGCGAGGCAGCAGGTGCACAGTGGGCACGATGGCGCCACCTCCTTCTGCACAGGCCAACAAGAGAGTTTAATGAGATACTACATGGAAGTGCCCCAGTCCTGCCTGGCACACAGGGCATGTTCCACCGGCCATCACTTCTGTCCCTGTTCAGCAAGGCCTTACATTCTGCCCCTATGATCTACTCTCTCCTCCAGATGGTGTTTGAACAAAACCGAGAGTCATCCTGACTCTGATACCTGAGGAATCAGCCTCAAAGCAGCTGGACAGCAGTGGTTAGCTGTCACTCTTGGGAACAGAGCCCATGTCTGTGTGTCTTTTCGTATTGCCCCAAGTCCACTCAGCCTAACCTCTGCAAAGTGGCCCTGGACCTTCTGTGGGCAGCAGCAGTCACCACATCACTGAGTACTTTCCCTCTGGCTTCTGTAGCTCCTTCTTCAAGGACCTAAGTCACTAATTACCCTGCATCCAAATGCAGGGTGCTGAAGTTGGAGGCCAGACTTGGGCCTCTGGTTGCCAGCATGCCACTCTCATCATCTCCAGCTCCCCTCAAGGTAGGCCTGCCCCTCAGCTGGGGCTGGTGGGCCTGGCCCTTGTTGATGGGGTCTCTGGTCCTGCCAGGCCGGGTCTTTTCTGCAATGCCGAGTTGGGCAGGGCAGGTCTCAGGGCCATCTCAGTTGTCGAATTACAGTTCTGGGTGGGGAGACAGTGCCTCTCCAGGATCCCTGCCTCCCCTGCTTCAGGCGTGGGGTGCTGCACCTCCAGGTGATGACCTGCACTGTCTCTGTGGGGAGGTCATGTGCTGCCTGCTGCTGGTCATCGTCCTGCTCTATTTTAGCTTGTGGAAGGAAGTGAAGACGTCTTGGAATGTTGTGTAGATCACAGCCACCATGCCGCACATAGTCCTCTGTCCTGCTCCTGCAAGGATTCACTCTTCCTGGAGCCATCAACAGCATCTAAGGGTACCTGAGTGTTGAGTTCCATTGGTTCTGCAAGACCTCCGAAGCTGACCCTCGATGGTAGAGCACTTCTGCTGCCTACATAACAGAGGGATCCAAATCTCATCAGATCAAAAATGAAGTCCTAAATACATACATACATACATACATACATACATACATACATACATACATGCATACATACAAACAGCAATGAAGTCCAGACTCTGGCTTCAGATTGCTTCAACAAAGAAAGAGATTGTTTCATGTTAAAAACTTACCCCTGGGCCCCCTGTCCACTCACTGAACTAACCACAGCCCCTTTGTAAAATAATAATTATCTTAAATTGGATTTTTATTTAATCTATCATTTACTTGAAATGGTCTTAAATGAAGTTTGCATGTGCCTGGATGGTAGTCATGGGTTATACTCTGATTGATAGATTCTAGTTTCATTTCACAGGGCCTAGACAGTAGAGCCTGTTGGATTTCTGCTTCATGAAGTTAAGTACAATTTATTGGCCCCAAAACCAATCATTTAAAAAATCTTACATATTTGAAAATAATGTGTATCCTGTCTTTACTGCTGTAAAATACTATTCTTTTTTTTTTCTTTCTTTCCCCAATTAGGCAAACTTTCTTATAAAGTCATTTAACATTCTTTATGTTGATTTATTTTTTGCATACCCCAAACAGTTGTTATTTGTAATGGTTTGAATGACATCTAATAGGATTGTAAATGTGACAAATTGGCATTTTCTGTGACTCATCTTAAATATTAAATCTGTTATGTGTACATGGCTTCCAATACTAACACATTGTATTTGCTAAGTTAATATTATACATTGTTATTTGCCAAATTTTTATGTTATTCTTCATTTACAATGTTATTTTGTATTCGTTTTGTTTAAAATTAAAATTTTTATGACCTATCTAAACATTGTTGCGTAAAGAATATAGGATCAGTCTGCTGTTTTGATGAAATTCAAGTTCATAGGGCAGTCTTCAAAATTTTATTTTATATTCAGTATTTAATTTATCTACCCATAAATATGAGTATTAGTTGCAGCATAATTCATAGTCATAATTTTCATCCTAGTAACCTTATACTATTAAATAATTCTTTCAAAGCCTCATTCTTATGCATTATTTTTTCTGTTTATTCCATGTCGACTGCCGCCTAAAAGATCTAGAGACATACATTAGTATACATTAAAAATATATATCTTGATATGCACAAATTATCCAGTTAAACTCAAAAGAAATATCAATACATAATTTGATCTACGTAGAAAAAAAGGATATGTGAGAAGACTTATTTATAACAAGAAAATTCTTTAAATTAATTAAAAAGCTATCCACAAAGAAAAGCTCAGGGTTGAATGCCTTAACTGGTAAATTCTGCCTAACATATGGTGAATAATTAACACAAAATCATCCCCAAATCTTTCAAAAATAAAAGTTGGAACTTCCCTAATTATTTGATGAGGCCTGTATTACCCTGATCTGAATATCGGAAACATTATGAGAAAATAAAATAACAGATCATAATCTCTCCTGAATATAGGCACACAAATTCTCACAAAATACTAGCAAACCAAAACCCAAGAAAAATGATAAAAGTTATTATACACCATGTCCAATTGGGATTATTTCACAATGGCAGCATATGTGTACGTTAAAAAAAAAAATCGATCAACTCCCTGATGGAAAAGAAATACAACTGTTCTTTGTTGCAGATGACATAATCCTGTATAAATATTTGTGAGGAATTCACTAAAAATCCACTAGAACTAATGAATAAGTTACAAAAGTCACAGGATATGAAATCAAAATACAAGATTGAATTATACTATTACATAGTAATAATAAGTGATGTGAAAATAGCATCAAATTAAGAAACATTTAGACATTTAAGCTGTTCTAATCTTCTACCCTGACAGCTTTTAGAAATCATAAATTAAATAAATGCAAAATATTTGAATTAATGTAGGACATCAAAAATTAATTATTAATATCAATATGGGTAAGATCAAAATACATCACAAATTGATCTACAAATTTAATGCAGTTTTTTAAATTACCAAAAGATTTTTTAGAAAAACTGACCAGTTTATTTTAAATTGATTATGTAAATTTAAACCAAACTGCATGTGCAGTGTAATTTTTAAAAAGAAAAACAATATGGTATATATCAAACTATCGCATATATCAAATCTTACTTCAATGGTATTATAATTAAGACTGTGTGATACTAGTATGAGTATTGATCCATGTAGACCAATCAGGGAGATTTCAGGGCTAGTAATAAACACTTTATTAAAATTGATTTTGACAGAGGTGTTAAGAAGTTCAACTTAAAAATAACTATCCTTTCAACAAATGGTGATGTGAATATTGAATATTTACACTCATAATGATGAAGTTGGTCCCCTAACTCAAATGATACAAAAACACTCAAAACGGATGACACACTTAAATGTAAAAGCTAAAAATATAAATTTATCGAGAAACATTGGAATAATTTTTGTGACTTTTGATTAAGCAATGGTTTCTTGGATTACACCAAAAACAGTATCAACAATTAAAAAAAGAGAGATAAATTGCACTTTAAATTTAAAACTTATGTTCTTCAAATGGTAGCAGAAGGAAATGAAAAGGCAAGTAGCTTAATGAAAAAAATATTTCCAATTATATATTTATTTTGAATTATATATCTACAATACATAAAGAACACTTAGAAGTTAATAAAAAATGATCCATTTTGAAAAAATGGACAGGCACCTGAATAGACATTCTCCAAAGAAGGCAAAGAAGTTGCCAATAAGTATGGAAAATGTGCTCAATATTCTTTGTTATTACGGAGATGAAGAGGATTATATAAAAGAGATAATAATGAGTATTGACAACAATGTAGAGAATATAAAGCCTTCATACATTGCAGGTGGAATTGTAAAAATGTGCAGCTTCTTTGTAAGAAAAAAAAACATGGTATTTTTTTTTTGAATATTATACATGGAGATACACTATGACCCAAAAATTGCACACCCAGGTGTCTACACCTCCAAGGACATATGGCCACTCAAAACCCATAGGTGAATGCTCATGGTAATACTGTTTATAATAGCCAAAAGGGAATAAACCTAAATACTCATGACATAGTGAAAATAAAAATAATAGGTGTATATTCATATAATCAAATATTATTCACTAGTGAAGAGGAATGAAGAAATGGTGCATTGTACAAGGAATGGACCTCAAAATAAGAAGCTAAAGTAAAGAAACTACAATCACAGGAGAGAAGATCAGCTCCAAGAAAGGCCCTAAAGTCGTGCCTGCACATGGGTAAAGAACCAACTCTAGATAACTTTTCTTCACCATCACAGTAAAATACACCCACGAAGGGGAGATTCAAGATGCTCAGGAGACATGCAAGGCATAAAGTAGCATATAGGTACCCTGCTCAGAAGCAGTGTAGGACCTGCTTCAACATGCTTTGGGAAGGGAAAGGAGAAAGGGGAGGGTGGCCTTTAATCCCAAAGGCCCATAAAACTGCTGGACCTGTGAACCTCGGGAGTCACATCTTTATCCTCCCTTGGTGCATTAAGCTTTCGCTTTAATAAATCTTTCTCTCTGCAAAACCATTTTGCCCACTCTCTTGATTTGTATGCTGAAGATCCCTACAAGGATCCCTGCACCCATAACAGCACCGCCTAAGAAGCCTCCCCAAGACCCTAGGCCTGACTCTGGGGACTGACTGACAGTAGGTGGGTGCACAGACACTCACTGACCTGTAAAAGAGTGGAGAGCTAGTGGGCACCAGATCGTGGGTTGAACAAGCTCCTCATTACCTTCTCATCCTACTTCCGATTGCCAGAATCTCAAAAGAAGTCAGATTCTAAACTTTACTCATTAATCTTTCCTAACCATTGAAATTCTCACAATTCACTGTTCTGGTGTCAGTGATGACTTCTGCAGCAAACTGTCCAGTGGACACGACAGAATCAAGAAACTTCCAGGGCACACTCACTATTGCTTCTTAGACAGCGCTACTGTCTTTAGTCAGCTCTGCCCCACAGCACCATCCATGGAGAAGAAAGTGTTCTCAGTGTGCTATGCAATACATGGCCACACACCACATGTGAGCCATGGAGTCACACATTAATATTTTCATGCTGAAACTATTCTAGACGACAGGGGCTGAAAAAGACTATACGAGATTATTGGGTGATTTAAAAAGTCTCCAATTTACAGGCCAGGAAGTATGCTGCTGCTTGTCCAGAATAAGGCAAGGTCGCCTGCAGACACACCTCTGCACACCTCCTGAAGTCCACCTTGGTGCCTCGACTCCTTGGGGCCTGTGGACATGCTTTCATCTTGGCAGGTCTTGAGTCCAGCTGGCCTTTTGATTTTGACAGCAGAGAAAAGTCCCACATCCACTTAAGCACTTTTGAAATTCAAACAGATAATCTAAGCTCAAATGCACACATTTCCTTAAGGTGCACCAAGGAGAATAAGAATGCTGTCTGAGGAACACGGGTGGGAGTCACAATCCCACTCCACGTGTCATCTGGCATCTTCTGCCTGGCGCAGAGTAAACAGACGAGAGTCAGGCTTGTGGACCCGTGAGCATTTTACCCGCCTTCTAAGGGAGTCTCACCCACCTCCCCTTCCCCCGACCCCACAGCCAACCACCATGGGACCGCGGGCAGCAGATAGGGAGCACTCGCCAGACCTATCCGCATGCGGGGCGTCCTTCGCGCCTCTCAGCCCCTCAGCTTTTCTGTCCAGCATGGATCTGGTCAGTGACCTGAAGCCCTTCTCTGGGCTCCTGCCCTGCCTGCTCCGGCTCCTCCTAGCAGCCGTCTTTCCCGTGGGCGTCTCAGCAGCCTCACGCATCCTGGGCTTGTGTGTGTGAGCTCCCATGCCCTGCCTGTCCCTCGTCCTCCTCCTGCTCCTCCTCCTCCCTCTTCTTCTTCCTCTTCTTCCTCTTCTCCTTCCTCCTCTTCCTCCTCTTCCTCTTCTCTTCCTCTTCCTCCTCCTCCTCTTTCTTCTTCCTTCTTCTTCTTTCTTCTTCTTCTTCTTCTTCTTCTTCTTCTTCTTCTTCTTCTTCTTCTTCTTCTTCTTCTTCTTCTTCTTCTTCTTCAACTTCTTCTTCTTCTTCTTCTTCTTCTTCTTCTTCTTCTTCTCCTTCTCCTTCTCCTTCTCCTTCTCCTTCTCCTCCTCCTCCTCCTCCTCCTCCTCCTCCTCCTCCCTCCTCCTCCTCCTCCTTATCCTCCCTTCTCCTTCTTCTTCTTTCTTCTTCTTCTTCTTCTTCTTCTTCCCTCCTTTCCTTCTTTGCACTGTAAGAGGATCTGGGAGGCACCAGACCTCACCTGAGAGGTGCCTTGTTCCCACCAGTGGAAGGAGGCCTGGTTCCCAGGAGTTACTCTCTGCTGTCACATTCACACTGGGGCACTCCCGCGGCCTGGTCACAGCCCCCAGGGCCTCAGAGTTCTTCTTGGCCACTGGTGGCTCTTCTTCATTTTCATTTCATATTTTACTCTTCTACTTTATTTTTCTGCAGCGGTCTTCAGAACCAGCCCTATGAAGGATATTTAAGGAAATTCTAGGACAGGAGAGGCAGGGAACAGGATTTAAAAAAAAAATAAATAACTAAATAGAACATCTTGGCAGGAAAGAGGACAGTCTATAAGGTTGGATTCCGTTAAATGGGGCAATGACAGAACCTACCTCATTATTAAATTAGACTTTGCAGTAAGGAGCACAAGGGCAGACATTAGCAATTGCTATGGCTGTTGCACAACCATATGGCTTCTCTACTTGTAAGGTGTCATGATCTGTTTTGTCACTTGGAATAGAAGGGAATTGTGCAAAGTAGAAGCTCAAGTTTCATAGCATTGGACACATTGTTTGCAAAATGCTGCATAGCGGCTTCATCAAACCAACAGAACCATTCGGTTTGACTCCAAAAGTGGATAAATTTTAAATTTAAACATTATAAGTTGTTGCAGATATGAATAAATCAAAAGATTGGACATGGAAATCTGGATGTTGAAAAATTTGTAAACTCAGAGTGTACGTCCTGGCAACAAACGTCCATGGCAACAAACTGGTAGAGTCAGCGGTGGTCGCCCTTTAGAAGCCCAGGTTCTGTAGGCATCTTGGTCCAGTATTGCTCATTGCTTTTTATGATCTGTCTGGTCCATGGAGGCCAGCTGGTTAGAGTGCGGCGGGGAATGAATGGGGAATTGATGGGAATGGTGTTTAAGCTGTCTCAGTGACCGAGGAGTGGGGTGGACAGGGGTGATAGGAACGACAAGCAATTGTCCAGTATCCTTCGGGACTCTCCAATGCCACTAGACAGTCATGTGAGTGAAAAGCTTGTTTATAATGATCAGAGCCTTTAGTCTAATTCCAATTTCATAACAAAATAAATTCCTTTTTGGAGGAAACAGTTTTATTATTGTATTAGGCTAGGTTACGCCTCAGTTACAAATAAGCCCAAACCTTAGTGATTGAATGTAACAGATGTTTGTTTTTCATCATGCTTCATGGGGAGTGGTGGGGATCCAGGCCATTGGAGGTCCCATCACATGGAGCAGTTTTGCATCAACATTAAATGCCTGAGCCCTGAAGTGACAGACTTTGCTTATACACATTTCATTGGCTGGGGCAAGTCACACGCTACCTCTAACTTCAAGGGAGTTAGAAAGTTCAATTTTACTAGTGTCTAGGAAAAGGAGAACTGGGAATATTGGTGAGCAGTATGATGACTACCATAAATGTGTCCCAAATTTTCCCAGAATGCAATGAAATTGACTTGTTCAGAATCTAAGAGTTATTAACCAGTTCAGAGCAACTGGTCACCCAGAATTGTGTTGATTTTGGTATTTGAGATGTTAAGACAATGTCTGTGCTGTCACAATCATGGGTATTTTATATAAAGGTGGAAATGTCTGGTTACATTTCTTTTAGTGTTAGTTATGTCTCATTTACATTTAGAAGTACATAATATGGACTTATTTCTCATATTATAGTTAGGACATTATATTATTTTTTTGAAATTTTGAGTATTGGTAGGTTTTTGATCTATGAATTTCATGCCATTTAGAATTGTAAACAGGGCATTATAAAATATGTATTCCTGATAGCGTAGGCAATTGAGTGTGCAGGTGATTATCTCCAAGCAACAGACCACAATTCTAAGTTCTTTTAATTTTTACTTTCTGTGAGGTCAACTTTGGAGAAAGCTTGGTAAGAGGTCATTTGGTAAAGAGGACGTGTGTGATTACTTTAGGTAAGAATAATAAAATTTAGAAGACATCTTACATATCTGTCACATTATTTCCTCTAATTATCTCTGTGCTTAAAGCATTCTATAAAAAAGCCCCTCCCCCAAACCTGTATCCCAATCCTTCCTCTGCCTCCTCTCTCCCCACAAATGTTTTTTTACCTTCACCTGATGTGTGGTTTGTCCCCTAGCTCCTTTCTTCTCACTGCTCGGGCCCTGTTTCTTATGCCTAGGGGTTTTCTGTCTGCTACCTTTGCCTGAGTGTGGTTCCACACTATGCCCATTGACCGTCATTCTCACTTTTCTTTCTGATCTTTTGGAGGATTCTCACCACATTGCTTAGATCCCATCTCTCAAATCTGGCCTGCTCTTCCACGCCCAGTGCCACTGGGTTTGCAGTCACCCTCCAGGATATCTCCTTGTGTGATGGTGCTGCACTGTCTTTATCTGTCCCTGACACCTCAGCCAATGGACTTCCTAAGGCTCAAGGCAGATGATCCTGTCACCTTCTTGCTTCCAAACATTCCTTTGCTTTGTCATCACAGGATACTTGATCTGGTCTGCATGGTGCAGGTGCAGATTGCTCACTTCTTGCTGTGGGCTAGAAATTGAGCTACGTAACACCCCGGGGTGGTTTAGTGGTTTGCCTGAGCCCAGAGCAGTTCCCAAAGAGACAGATCCTCCTGGCCTTGATGGTACCTCAAATTGGCCCATCAGCTGAGATTATCTGGGGCTTTACTAGTTTCATCTCACATGCACAAAGTTCACATTGTGGTTGGAATGTTATAATATGGGAGATCCTTACTATCTGGACAAAGTTGGTACACCATTGCCTAGAATGGCCGATTAAAATCAAAACACTTTTCTGAACAATGCACTATGAAGCACACACCATTGGCTATGAGTGCTGTCTTGTAGACCCTCTAAGGTGATGGGAATGTTCTAGCACTGTGCTGTTGTCTTTGGGGCCACCAGCCACAGGTGGCCACCGAGCACCTGCAGTGTGGTTCATGAGACTGAGAAATAGAATCATTATTGTAAATGAATTGAAATTTAAATAGCTCTATTTGGCCAATGGCTATTGTGTTGAACAACACAGCTTTAGAACTATCTTTGAGGTTACAGGAAGTAAAGAGAAACAAGAAGTGAAACAGCACCTATAGTAAACAGCAAGACTCTTCCAGAAGGGGCGACTTCCCCTGGACCTGGCTGACGAGGTAACCTGATGAGATCAGAATTGCCTGTTGGAAAGGACTGAGTTTTGTCAGTTGGGGAATATTTTTAAATTAATTAATTAATTATTTTAGGTGAGGCAACCCTTGGTTGATCTTACAGATTGCAAGGACCTTGTCAGCTTACAATCTCTTATTTTTTATTTATTTTTCACTCCTATAGCACCTGGTCTTCCTAGGTGGTTTCCCATCCAAGTACTAACTGGGGAATTTTGAATATAAACTGGCTATGAGATATTACAGAATTATTGTTAATTTTGTTAAGTATGATAATGGATTGTGAGTGTGTAGGAAAAGATCTTAATTTTTTAGGGCTGCATTAGAGTATCAAGTGGTGACCTGTCATGAAGTCTATGATTTACTTTTAAATACATGAGCAAAAGTAAATCGATGATGCAAATGTGGCATGAGCATGACAGCTTTTAAACCTATCAGTGTAAGAGAATTATGACATATTCTCTCTACTTCTCTGAATATCTATATTTTCATAAGAAAAAGTAAAAAAGAAATGGAAAAGAGTGACTGCATATGCAGCATGAGCCAATGTTATAAAAGAGTAAAAAATTTCCACAAAATACTTGATTGAAATTTTGTTTGAAAAAAAAATTAAGAAAGGAAATATATTTTATCTCACATTTAACAAGTTTTTGAATGTGTTTGCAACCATCTGCAGGTTTTTAGAATGGGTACATAATGAACAAATGCTGATTTTTTTTTTTTTTGCAGAATTTCTTTGAAAAACTGCATGATATCAAGATATAGCATCATTCATTTCACATCTGATTGACGATGAGTCCGTAAGTGGGTCCAAAACTATTTAAGCCTCATCTTATTTCTCAAGATCTTTTCAATCTATTGATAGACAATCATACCCTTTGTGTGTGTGTGTGTGGGGGGCAACATTTCCATTTTATTTGTATCTCTTTGCATGTAGCTAGTACTCAAGCTAATTAGACCAAGTGGTAAAGGAATTATCCCATCATTCACCATGCTGTTCATACATCTGGATGTTTCTGTTGGATAGCTCATAGGAAAACAGAAGCCATTTGCGGTATTTGTATTCACTCTATACTTGGAGCCTACCTAAGTTCACTCTTTACTTTTAATACAAGTTGTAAATTATTTTTTCAACTGTTCCATTTTGAAGCTTCTATTGGTTTGTCAGCATTGACTTTCTTTTCTGCCGACCTCATGTGTCAGTGGCTTCGTGTGGGGATTGTGTGAGACCTGAGCATCACTTCTGTTTACTCATGAGGTCCTGCATCCTGAGCAAGACCCACAGTTTCACAGCACAACCGACGTACATTGTAGACATCTGAGAGCAGCTGGAGACTGACTGGCCATCGATGCCATGTATAGGGAATGGTGCTTTGGGGTTCAACAGAAAGTGAGCTTTGAGTAGGGACCAATTTTATAAGGAGAAATACTAATACATTTGTTAGTAAGTATTTTATCATAATGAAGATTTTTATCTTTCTAAATGGCTCTGTAACTGTAGGAACTTGGGTGAAATAGCCACAGGTGATATTTTGAGTTCAGCACTTGGAGACTGTTGTGGTGACCATCACTGAATGAAATGTAGGAACCGTTGCTGAGACGGCATCAAAATCTGGCAGTTTAAAGGCTAAAAACCTAGAAGGAAAATTGTCCCTCTCACCACACTTATGTCACTACT
Organism: Pteropus medius; assembly: GCF_902729225.1. Taxonomy (NCBI): domain Eukaryota; kingdom Metazoa; phylum Chordata; class Mammalia; order Chiroptera; family Pteropodidae; genus Pteropus; species Pteropus medius. The sequence continues at coordinate 22,756,432 of NW_024356249.1, forward strand.
TGCCCAGGGTGGTACAGACCTCAGAAGGCTGTGGCCATCCCACTCCCACATCAGAGGCCAATCGCTTGTCTGAGCCTCTGGTACCTCTGAAAGCCTGGCTGTCAGTTGGAGATTCTCATGTGCCCCTCCTTATTTATGTTTAGTCATTTGCTAGAGTGACTCATGTAACTCAGGAGGACACTTTACTTACTATAACCATCAATGACAAAGGATACAACTCAGGAACAGCTGAAGGGAAGAGGTGAGTGGGGCCGGGTATTTGAAAAGGGTTGGGGAGCTTTCATGCCCTCTCTGGGTGTGCCCCCACCCAGCATCTTGATGTGTTCAGCACCAGGAAGGTCTTAAGACCCTATTGTTTAGGGTTTTATGGAGGTTCCATTCCCTGGGCATGATTGATGAAATCATTGGCCATGGGGCATTGAACTCACTCTCCAGACTGTCTCCTCTCCCAGGAGATCAAGGAGTGGAGATGAAAGTTCTAATTCTCTAATTGCATGATTGGTTCCTCTGGCAACCAGCCTTCATGCTCCCAGAGTCACCTCATGTGCATCAGCTCATGAAAGGCATGTGTTTGAAAGGCATTTATTCAAAGTAACAGATACAACTCTCTCCCTTGTTACTAAGGAAAGCACAAGGATTTTAGAACTCTGTGCCCAGAACAAGGAGCAGAGACTATCTTCCTCCTCTTCCTCCTTCTTATTCTTAATTTATCCCTTATTTCTTTATTAACAAATCATACCACACAAATTAGGTTCCCTTTTCTCTCTGCATGCAGTGGTTACAGAAATTGCATATGTATTTACAGCAGTAACAGCAAATGTTGCTAAAAAAGTATTCTATATCTGGAACAAAAGACTGTAACAATTAGAAATCTAAAGACGAAGAAGGGAAAATGCAACCATGGCGCGACTCTTGGGAGGAGATTCAGGTGTATTTTCTACACGTTTGTTAACAAGCCACATTCGAAGGAAGGGGATGCTATAGCCACAGAAGGGATGATGTAGGAACCCACAGAAAATTAACCCAGTACAAAAGGAGCACAGAGTCCATGCAAACTTACAGGTGCTAAAACCTGAGAACTGAAAATTCTGCTCCCTGGAAAGACACCACCTGGAGGTGATGCATCCCTGTGGTAGTAGATATTGAGAGAGTCCTCATCTGGGGACTCAACTTATTCTGAGAAATCAATTATATTCATTATTAAAAAGGGGGTTTTATATTTGAAGCAGATACAACTTAGGGAGGGAAAGACAGACATTAAGAAAGTATTAACTTCTTGAGAACTCAGAAATTATTTTGGAAGCCAATTGTAAAAAAATAAAATATAAAGTTTAAATGAAAATGTATCTCTAAGAGTGAAACTCAGTTTATGTTGGGATTTAAAATAAAGTACACTGTAAGAGAGTGGTTTTCAAAGTAGGCTTCAGGCCCACTCACTCTAGCCCTTTCATTCTTAAATCTAAATTTAATTCTAATTCTGTTCTGTTTTTTTGTGGTTTCAGAAAACAATCGCTTAAAAAAATAAAAAGGAAATCTGATGCGGTATTTTATGAAAATTAACTCAAAAATATATAGCTTACTCACAAAAATATTTACCTGAGAATTTGCATAATGCATCTGTATTACGTGTCCCTAGTAGAAAGAAGCCTTTTTATGTCTGCTGAGTGACCTGTTCCTTTCTACTTGGCACCTCCCATGACCATGGGTGGCAGAGAGAATCCTGAATACAGCCTAATTCAACACTTTCAGAGAAAATAATACCAAAAGAGAGCAGGGCCAGAAAGGTGAGCTTTAAAGCCTCCCTCCAGTGGCTTTAAAACAGTGGATTTTCTGATTTGGTAACATTTTCCCATGACAGGGCATAGAAATTTGCCTAGTGCCTCCCCCTGCCCCACAATATGGAGTGTAGCATTTATCCTGTCTATCTATGTGTTCTTCCCTGAATCCATCTATTAATCCAGGTTATTGTTAGCCCAATCAGCTTTTTCTCATCAACCTTCATATCCAAGCTCAATTCAACTTTTCGGAGAGACCTTACTTACCACTGTAAAATACACAGTTTTTACAGCCTCTGGTCCCTCTTTGCCACTTGATAAAGTGATGGTGGGGCTTGGCCTTCTGACCTGGTGGAGTGAATATGTGGTGGGTAGCAAGGAGGAAATGCTCAGTGTGGATATCCAGACAGAGAGATCTGTGGGGAGGGGAGGAGGTGTGGACCAGAGCTGGCAGGAGCCTGGCTGAGTGTCTCATGCCATGTGAATAACAGAGAAGGAAAGCTGTTGTTAAATGCTAACTTCATTTACTCATGGAGGAGCTGCACCAGGAGACATGAGATAAGCCTACTGAGGATTTTCCACCAAGGGCTCTTTACCTATAGGGACACGGGACCGGGTACTTGTTCCTGATCTCTCGCTGCCTCAGGGTACCTTGGGGTGAGTGCTGCATCTTGCAGGCCCGAGGTTTGCTCTGGGAAACATTGATGTCTGCATGGTGTGTTTGTGGGAAGAGCCGATGATAAATGTACTCTTAAAAAAATTACACGTGGTTACATACATATATTCTCATTGTAAGTAATTGAAACATATAAAAGCAAACATTCCATCTTCTGTCTCCCCCAAACTCCCTTCCCCAACAGTAATTACTGCTGAAAACTTTCTGCATGTCCATATAGACTGCTCTTTTTGTATTTAGTTATAAACATGTGGACAAATATGCACAGATAGTTGTTTTATTTCCTCCAACATGTTATTATGAAAATTTTCAAACATAAAGAAGAATTATAGAATGAAGCCCATTATAACTGCCTACATTCTAGAATTCACATTTGGTTGTGTTTCTTTATCACATTCACTCCATTCATTCATCAATAAATATCTCCCTCCATTCATCCATCAATTCATTCTTTAAAACAAAAGTGTATTTTAATGTAAGTTGTTGATATCAAGACATTTCAGCCCCAAACACATTAGCATTCAGTGTATCACAATGACATGGAGTTTTCATACTGTGCAATGTGAGAATGAACATACTCATTTAACGGACACCACTATCAAGAACATCGTCTTCCCTTCATACCCCTTCCTGGTCAATCCCTGTCTGCACACTCCATGTCCCCTCCCCTCTTCTACTCTTCCTCTTCCTCTTATTTTTTAGCATAGATGAATGTTTCCTGTGCTAGAATTTTATGGAAATGCAATCATACAGCATACAGTTCTTTATGTCTGGCTTCTTTCACTCAGCATGATATTTGAAAGATTCATCCATGTGTGGCCTGTATCAGTAGTTAGTTTTTAAAAACAGTTTTTTTGAGGTATAGTTGACATCTAACAAACTCCAAATATTTAAATTGAGCCACATAAGTTTTGACATATGAAAATACCTGTGAAACTATCTCCATGATCGAGACAGTGAACACAGCCAGCATCCCTCCCGCCTCATTATAATCCCTCCTCCCAGTCCCTCGGGCACCTCCTTCATCCCCAGGCAATACCTGCTCTGCTGTCAATCTGGACTCCTGCTGAGATTTCAGCTAACCACAGCTGGAAGAAATTAATGAAAGTTACAAATTTTGACCAAGTCAGCCTCCTGAATTTCTGTTCTGAATCTGGTCGAATGAGGGCACCAGTGGACTTCTTTTCTTTTCCTTGCCAAATTTAGATTGACAGATACATGCACTCGGAGACAGTACTTCCTTGGGTGTTATGTTTTGGTCACTCTGTTTTTCATACAGTCGAGTGTCCTTTTCCTCACAATAAAGTGTTACTTTCTTATTTTTACCATTTGGTGTCTTGGAGCTTGGCTTGGAACTAGCAAGAGGGTTCTCTTTTTGGCTTTCTGCCTGTAGAGGGGCACTGGTTGTACCTTGTGTGTTTTTAGGCTGCCAACTGTCAGGTTGGAGGCCAAGGAATTGGTAGATGGCTGACCAGAGATATGGATTGCACCCTACATGTCGTTGATGTCCTAGAGTCTGAAGCTGCCAGCTCTCAGGGATTCATCTAAATCTTTATTTCTTTGATTCTCTTTGAGAGTGACTGTGAAATGTGGAGGCTGTATCGTTTGAGCCTCTTTAGGGACTTCTTTTGTTTCTTGCTAAGCTATAAAGAGGTTTATTGGTTTTGAGTCACATTCAGAAGAGGATACCTTTGAAGATCCTTTGGAGAAAGAAGAGGATTTAATATTTCCAGGAGAATTTACTGGTTGCCATGGCCTACTGATATCTGATATGAAGATACTTGCAAGGATTTTTTAAAGAACTCTAGCCCTAAAACAAATGTCCCATTGATGCCTATGGGAGGATCAAATTAAAAGACAGAGGAGTATTATGGCTAGCCTAAGAAACACTCTTAACAAAATAAAAGTACATTAGAATAAAAATGATAATCTATTTATACCATTAACCTACCCACCCATATCACACTGTAGTCATGCAATCTTCCAGATGGGCCCCTGGAGCAAATCCTTACCAAGATCACAAATGGCTAGATTACAAATGGCTAGATGCTCTGCTAATGGTTAGCACTCAGCCCAACTGGAGGCTGATATTTAGGGCCAGATGGAAGCTATATTTTGAAGGTTCTTTTCCTAAGACTAGCTGGGCTAAAATGGAACTAAGTGCTCTAGGGAGGAAAATATGTAGAAACCTTTGTGGAAGACTCCCACATCCCACACTCCAAAGGCACACAACTCTATTCCAGGCATAGGAATCTTTTGATTTCCACTTTAGTTGGAAATCTGCTCCTTGATATAAAGAAGCAAATTCAAGATGATGTAGCTGGATGGGCAGGTCAGACCTTGATGTTCTTTGAATAACTAAAAACAATAGTCCTTGTTTTACCAAATCTCATCTATACGAAAACATCAATGCAGATCCCAGAGTACTACAAAGCCCACCTATCCTGTTACAGATCCTAAAACCTCCTTGTCTACTTCAGGATTATGCTGATACTGTAAAAATTCAGGACATTAGAAAAAGTACTGTCCTGCACTCAGAAAGAGAAAAAACGCTTAAATAGTGATTAACTTAGGCCACTGATAATTGGCAAATCTGCCCCAGAATTTTTATTTAAAATGCTTACATCCTTCCTCTGGCCCTTGCAGATGTAAATCTTCTACCAACCAGAACCATCTTCTCCTGGTCTTGAGGACCCTCTTTAGGTGCAAACATCCAAGGAAATAACTTTAGCCCGACATATATGTAATCCCAGTGTGACTGCCATGCGATTCCCACGTGATTCTTGCATGAGAGCTGTGTAATTCCCAGGTGACTTTAGTGTGATAACCACAGCCACTGCCTTAAACAAGCTCCCTCATAACAGGCATGGGTGCCACAGCTTCTGCCTTAAAACAAGTTTCCTCTCAACAGATGTGGCTGCTAAAACCTCTGTCATAAAGCAAGTTCCCTCACAAGAGTTTCAGCCGCAGGCCTAAAAGGGTAATAGCTGCAGCTGTCATAAACCAGGGTCCCTCAGGACAGATGTGCCTCATGACTCAGTGCAACAGCAATAGGGAAACTTCCTCCGCTGTAGCAAAGCAAGTTCTCTAGAGCAGACGCGGCCCCATGCCCAGTGTGGCATCATGATGGCAGCTGTTGCTGCTGCTATAAACCAATTTTTTTTCAGAACAGACACAAACTCATTCCAGGAAAAGCACCAGCCTCTGCTGCTGCTGCTGTAAAATAAGTTCCCTCAGAATATACACAAACTCAGGCCTGATTTGCTGCAGCCACTGATGCTGCTGTAAACCAGAGTCCCACAGAACAGATGCAGCCTCACAGCTTCATTGCAGTGGCCAAATAACTTACGACTTGTTAGATTTATCCTGACTCAAAGATTTTACAAGGGTGAAAATTATGTGCTTTGAGATGGTATTGGTGCATAAATTTACAGACTTTAACAAAACAATAAACACACCAGATATAAATGTAAAAACACACATGATTTTAGAATAAGATTAAGATAATACTGCAAACACTTGGGAAAAGGGATCTTTTCAATGAATAATATTGAAGAAATTAGATAGTCATCTAGGTGAAAAATAAACTCCATCTTTTTGTCTCTCTCTTCGCCTCTCACACATGCACACACACACAGAGACACACACAAATTCCAACTAGATCATTAATTTTAAAAGACAACTATTGTAGAAGAAAAAACTATATATATATGTGTGTAGATATATGTGTGTGTGTATATATATATATACTTAATCAAAATAAGGAAGAATTTCTCAAATATGACATAAATCGAAAAGCTACACAGAAAAGACTGATCAATAAATCAGACTTCTTAGAAAACAATAGAAAAGCCAGCTGCAAGGCAAATGCTGGACCAACCTCCAGGTGAAAAAGACAAAAGATAAGCTTGAAATATACACTGGACACTCACATCACAAAAGGTACAGTGTTTTTCACAGAAAACACTGTAAAGCAAATGTGGGCAAATGCTGTGAACACCAAATAAGAACATGAGAGCTCTTGAGGCTACCTAATGACATCACATCTCCCAGAAAGACAGGGATGCCTGCCTCCCTATTGAGGAACCTGTACCTCAACGTTCACCTGGGACATGGGGTGCTGCCTTCCTAGGTACCCAGCTCTACCTCTCCAGCTACCTGGCTTGGGCCCCTGGAGGAGAGACTTCAGAAAACTCGAGTGGCTAGACAGCAGAGCAGAGCATGAGGAGAATGGAAACTACTCCACCACAGTAACAGGTGAGCCACCATAGCAGCAGCAGAGATGACATGATGGGTCGAGCACTGCAGGAGGGCCAGTGATAATGGACCACCCAAGACCAGGCGGGCCTGTGTGGCAGAAATGGACCATAGTGGCGAGGGCCAAGGAAATGGTCGGAGGTTGACAGAGAGAAAGATGACAGGATGTGGCGAAGCAAAGGAATGCGATGGGGCACTGAGCGTAATTGGAGAGCAGTGGAAAGAAACAGCGATTCACAAAAGGTGAGAGAGGGGTGACAAATAGTGCAAAGTAGTGATTGAGAGGAGTGGGGTGAAGACTGACACAAAGCTGGTATCCATTTATTGGCCTGGAATGAGAATGACAGAGTGAAGAAGTGATAGGGAGGAAGGGAGAAGACAGAAGGTTGGGGGATTGACCAGGAACTCAGCCTCCTTATAGAGTGAGGTCGCAGCATGAAAAGAGCAAGCTTTGAACCTAAATGGGACAAAGACGTACAAAGGATGAGGGAGATGGCCAGATAGTGCCAGAGAGAGACAAAAAATGTATCACGTGGAGTGATGAGCTGCTACCAGCCCATGGTTGCTGACTGTGCATGGTCTGTGGCTTTGGGGTCTCCTTGGGAGTAACCTTGGCTGGACTTTCACTGTTTTCTCAGGTCTACTATTGATGCCTTTAAGGCCTGCCAAGTTCCCACAGCAGGCCAGCCCTCTATACCTGAGAGTGGCCTCAGCCTTGGTCAAGACACCATTGGCCAGGGCGGAGCTGACAGACTTTACCCCAACCCTCTGGACAGGTCCACTTACCACAGGTGAGCAGGGATGGCTGTTCCAACAAAGCTGCCTGAGAAGCTTGGAGTATAGCTCCTCCTGAAAATGCAGCGGCTGGAATGGTATCTCCAAGCCTTCTTCAGCATCAGCCCCCAGGCCAGAGCAAGGAGTAACAACACAGACTGCCTCCTCAGCTGTTCCTGGGGTTTATAGTCTGGTTCCCGCAGGCCTCTCTGTGGTTTTTCCCTAAGTAGTCTTTCTGCTCTCAACCTGGGTTCCTTTAGGCCTGGTCTTCCTGGGCTGCCTAGGTTCTCTTAATTCAAAAGGAACAATGGCCACCCTGAAAGAGAAAAAGTTTAATATATTGCTTAGGAATTTCACATGAGATTTCTCCAAAGTGTTTTCTTATTGAAATTAGAATAAAAAGAATAAGCTTCGTAACTTTTATATCTAGAGAGTATAATGTTCTAAAGTAGAGGTTGGTTAGTTGAAGCCCATAGGCTAAATCCAACCTACCTGTTTTTGAAAACAAAGCTTTATTTATAAAAGTACTTTGTTATTAAAATTATTAATTTAATAATTTTAAACTTTGAATTATTGTTAACATTTAAATATTATAATAAAATAATTTAGTAAAACAACACAATTTAATATTATTATTAGAAATTATAAAAATATTTTAAAATTTATTATTAAAATATTAATGTTTCCTTATAGAAAGTACTCTACTCCCCAACTGTAAAACAAAGAGAGAGTAAAAATGATCAAAGATAATATATTTATTCAATTACTTTTCAACTTAACCCTTTCTCTCAAAACCAAGTCTTTAACATACTGATTTAATAAAATATAAATGCTGGCATTTATTGTTTACTGCTTTATAGGTTTACTTCTCAAGAGACTTTATAATTCTCATCCTAGAAATAAATATCTTGACTAGATTTCTAAAGTATGTTTTGTAACCTTAATATCTGGAGCTATAATTTACGGAGACATGTTTCAGATGCTATATAAATATTTCCTGGAGATACGCTCTTCCACACCAAAGCAATAATTACTTCAATAAAGTTTTACTATCATTAGATTTTCATGCTGTATTTAGAAAGTAAGAAAAGTATTTGACTGACTCTGAGACTTAAATGATCGATTCCAATTCATATCATGACACAGTATATCTAAACTCTTTAATTTATACTTTTTGGAAATGTCCTTTCTGCAGATTCCTAAGGATTTAAATTTTAGAATCCCAAACTTTTTTTTTCATTTCAGCTTCATGGTGAAGTGGAAGGAGAAAGAAAGACATAACATGAAAATATCTCTTAGCTTTTTAAAGAATACTATTGCCAATCATTTTTGTTTATAGTAAAGTGTCATTAACCTTATCCTTACAGCAATTTCTCCTACTCCTTAATCTCAAGAATTTGTAAGTAAGAGAAACACAAGACCCACAGGGAGATAAATCTTAAGGTCAGTCTAAAATACTTACGAACATAGATATGCAAGAACATCTGTATGGGGCATAGAGTTTGCTGGAATATATTAATATAATAAAAAAAGGGATGGGTTTAATTACAAAGGGGCATTGGTTAATTCTATAATCATAACATAACAAAAATAATTTTAAAAAATGCAGTACGGCCATGTAAACCAATTCCAGTGGATCAGAGAGTAATTGTTATCATTACTATAGTAGCTTGAATTTACTATGAGCATCCTGTTTTCCAGGCACTATGCTCTTAGCCAGCAAAAGATATTGACCCCCTTTACAAAATATTCCCCATTGTGAAATGGATATATGAGGTCCTCAAATTTTCTTATCATCAACTTTCCCAGTTTGTAGTGGTTTCATGCTTACCAAGGAAATTTTGGATTATAATCTGGCCTCATATGAGGGTCTTCCTAAAGAAAAAAATAAGTGATGACCATATGGAATTCCAGTTTTCCACTTCAAAGAATAGGGATGTCTCATGGGAAATGTAGAAAATGACTTTGATGATGATGTGACTTGTCATTTAAGAATGTCTATAGAAAATGAATGCACTGATTAGTCGGGTCACCAGAACAATAAATTCTTATTTTTAATGAACAAATTGGCACTCTGCTGTCTACCTTGGTTATGTGTGTATTTTTATTATTCATCCCTGGACATTAATGGTGAGTGCTTGGAGCTTCATGGTGCTGAATCAGGTCTAATAGTCCTTCTCACTACCACTTTCATCTACTAAATTAGTTTTCAAAGAGATCAGAAAGGCCATATACTGTATAATTCCAACATTCTAGAAAAGGTAAAACTGTGAAGACAGTAAAAAGATCAGGGGTTAGTGAATAAGGGAGAGATGAATAGCTGGAACACAGAGGATTTTTAGAGCAGCAAAACTAATCTATATGACACTACAATAATGGATATATGTCATTACACATTAGTAAGAACCACAGAACGTACAGCACCAGGAATAAACCCTAATGTAAAGCATGAACTTTGGGTGATTATGATGTCTCATTGTAGATTCACTGATTGTAACAAAGGTACCACTCTGGTGCAAGATGTTGATAGTGAGGGAAGCTATGGGTGCCCACAGGGCAGGGAGTATACAGGAATTCTCTATATCTTCTGCTCAGTTTTGCTATGGATATAAAACTCTTCCAAAAGAGATTTGAAATTTTTGTGCTTAAGAATCTCTAACTTAACAGTTTTAAAAATCTACAAAAAAAAAAAATCAGACATGTGACTGCTATGCTTACTGCACTACTAAATGCACATTTAATTCTATCAAAAGCAACACAAGATTGACATCCTTATTCCAATAGTCAAGATGAGGAAATGTGGTTCTAAGTGTTACATATCTTACTCAGAGATCACACAGTGATAATAGAATTCAAACTTGTCTGTCTGAATCAATAATCTGAGCTTCATTATTAAACTATGCTCTTTGAGTAGAAAGTATACATCTCTGACTTCTCTATGACTTGCCCTACTAACTTTGGGAGACTGCCCTCACTTATGTAGAAAATGTGTTGTGCATTAAATGTTCACGATTTTCACTGTCCAAGAAGGCTTATCTCATTTAGTTCTGATCGCAATCCTAGAATATAATTTTTATTAGCTCTTGTCATTAAATGGTGAAACTGGGACTGGGAAAGATTTATTTGTCCAAGCTTAAGTTTCAAACCATTGTTATATGAAGTCAATGCACCTTTCAAAGTGACACATTTCTTGCAAGACTTGAAAGTTGCCTGAGTTTTGTCATTCATATCTTCACATGCACTTACAAGGTATAAATCATATAAATTGATATAAAATTATACTTTTAAGTTGCCGTTTTTTTTAGTTTTCATAAATTTCACCTCATCATAGGGAAAGGGACAACACGATTTTGCTTGTATAAAATATTCATTAAGTTAAATGCATTGAGTGCCTTCTATCTAACTGGAATTATATCAGTGAAAAATAGATTTCCTAGCCTCATGGAGCTTATATTCAGTGGAAAATTGACATATAATAAAAATATTAGATAATGCTTTGAAGAAAAATAAAGAAGAATAAAATTTAGAGGTTGAAGAGAGTATCATTTCTTTTGGATAGTGTAATCAAAGAAAGCCTTCCTCAACAGATGACATTAAGGTAGCTAAGAGAAAGGCATAATTCTAAAATTTTCAGGTGTAATTAGCTATTATTTTGATATGGGTTAAATGTATATAAACCACTATTGAAGATGTAAACAAGACACTGCATGATTGCTATTTCATGCACAAATATTGATGATCACCTCATTCATAGGACATTTTATGTGAAAGCCAATGGTTAAATTTCATAAAATGTCCACAAATCATTGTTATAAAACACATATGCCTTTATTATAAGAGAATCACTCCTGCCTTAATCAGTGCCTATTATATTTTATTTGACACATAATTACTAAAAGGTTAGTTATCTATCTGAGGCTTCTCCCCGCAATTCAGATGTGAGAGATATTTTGCTAGAGAGAGGCAGATAAGCAATGACCATTGACATATGCCAACCTGAACTCAATAGAAGACAGAATAATAAATAAATACCAATACAGAAATTGTGAAATGATGGCAGGCTAGGTTAGGGCAGTTAAGAGTGAAATAGTAAAGATATTTTAATAATCATTGATAGCATTCAAAATATTTGAGAACACATAGCTTAAGAAACAATCACAACTTTGAGTCAAGAATAATATGTCCAATCATGGTTAATGTAAATGGTCCAAAGACAGAGGCATGGCATATATTTTAGAATAATTAAAAGTATATATTGTTTAAAATTTGTCATCTTTTTTTTTTTTTTAAAGAACGCATTTTTAGGCATCTAGATACACCACTTTGAGAAATAGCATTCTCTAGACTAGTTCGGTTGCTTAGATAATGAGCTATTTGAATAATATGGGGCCACAAAAATCATAATTTATAGTCAAATAATTAATATTATGATTTGTTTCTTGCTGCATTTGAGGCTTTATTGATGCATCAGTCAAAACATTCTGAAGAATATCTTCTCACATCTAATTTTCATTCTTATTTGAAAATACTCTCAGAATCTTCACTTATTTCAAATGAAGCTATCTATTTCAGGAAAAGGGCAAGCTAGGTCAACTATTATTAAGGCAGCGTTTTCAAATGTATGTTTAATCTCAACATTATACTGATTCAAATGATCTAATCTAATAAAAATAATAGCAGAATGAAAATAAATATATGTCAACAAAAATCCATTGCTTAGTAAGATCTTCTATCTTTTCTTCCATTAGTGTTGGGGGCACATTAGAAACAATGACTTGCATATCCAGCTGATTGACTACAGAGAACTGAAAGCAGAAAAAAACAAAATTTGTTTGGCTTTTACTCATTAACTCTTGTATAATTAAAAATAACATTTATTTCTTCCCTATTATGCATTGAGATTTTTAAATTTAGGAGTAAATGGTATTTTTGGTTATGCAGTCTCCACTAGATGTGGGGGCATGTTGAGAAGGATAGACTATTGTTTATTTAGAAGTTACAGAACCCTAAACGACTTCGACTGTTTCAGATTTTGTTTGTTTGTTTTCTTGGTTATTTACTAGGACATGAGAGTAGGTGTTTTTGTTTGTTTTTTTAACGTGTTCTTTACAGACACAGAAGGATGAAAAACACAGCCTTTAGATTTTATAAATATCATGAGATCATTTATTCATTGTGACTAAGAATCTGGGATATGACTACTTAGAAGAATTCATTCCATGTAATCATCATCAATAGTCTTTACATCTACTTTATCCTACTTCATGTGTGTGCAGATCAAGAAATATATACATACAAATTTACATATGGGCTAAAATAAATTTCAACAGCTGTTTATGAATTTGTTCTATTTATTTAGCATTTACAGAATTCTTTCTATTCTTATTTAGAAAAATGAAGAAAACAAAGCATTTATTGCCTGTTTACAGCATACACTTTACTTTTTTCCTCAATATTCTACAGGCTTTAATTCACTTAATTCTAAGAAATACCATATTGAGTAGTTATAATTATTATTCCAATTTTAAATAAGAATGCTGATAAAACAAAGAGATATTTAATAACTTGAACCTGATTAGCACAGGCTGTCTGACTCCAGAACATGTGCTCTTTACTATTGCCCAATAAGGATATGAAAAAATGTAAAGTCAAATTATATATTGTCCTGCATGTATGTTACACACTATTAGAATTGTATAAATTGCATATGCATCAGGACCATAAATTGAATATTCTAGATTCAGTAAATTTATCACCATATAGCTACATATAATTTATCCTAGGAAACCATTTTATGTTTACATGTATTTTTGATATAGCTGTTCACAGATTTTCAATCAGGAGTCACAAACTCAATGTCTTCAGAGACCAAGAGGTAACCTAAATAATGAAGTAGCCAAAAGTATGTAATGATAGAGATAAATAGAAGTGAGCCTACAATTTGTCTGAAGAGGTCAACTACTAACTCATCTCTAGTAAATATTACCGTGTGGCAAAACAGGTCCAGATGTGAAATATTTACAACTAATTAGTAATTTTTCAGACCATTGTGTGAGCTCAATAATTATGTTTTGCAGTCTAGGCTAAGCCAAGCATCTGTTTTACTACCACCTACAAGGAAACAGTTAACAATACCTGTTACAACCCTGCATCCCTAACTCATTATGGGTGTCTGGAACTAAACATTTAAATTTTCCTTAAACGTATAGATGAATCTTGATTGTGTCTTCACAGAAGAAAAACTTTATTGGAGACAGGGTTATCACAGTTTTTGTGTAACTTTCTTTTTTTTTATTCGTCCTGAGGAAAAAAGGAGACAGAAGTTATATAGAAGTATTTTTGTTTTGTTTCTGTATGTTTATTTTCATTTTTAGTAGTATAAACACATGGCCAAAATCTCTAGATATATGTATATGATACTTACAAAACTGTTTTCTCCCTCTGATCTTCCTTTGCTTCCTTCTCCTCCTCTTACTCTCCCTCTCTTTCTCTTCTTCTTTTCTCATCTTTTTTCCTTTTCTTTCAACATTGAATCAAGGAATGAAATGAAATGAAATGAAATGAAATGAAATGAAATGAAATTTCTCATCAAAAGCAAATGGCCTGAAACAAATAGTAACCATGGGATGTTATCTCAACAAGAAGAGATTTCTCAACCGCCTTTGTAGTTTGGTGGAACCATATGATGGAGTACTGATCAATGTAAAGTAAGTGCAAAGAAAGAAATAAATATTCTTAAATCTGTGTGAACCTACCCTTTCTCTCTCAACCTCTATCTGAATAAAGAAATCACAGAAAAGTGCAAAAACACAAATTAAAGGAATTGAGTCCCTGAATCTCTACATGTAGAAAAGCTGTCACGAATATCACCCAATCATGTACATGCTCATTGCTATGTTGTGAGAGAAAAATCAAACGTGTTTGTTTAAACTGCTGAAATTTTGGAGTTTCTTGTTACACCTTCTGTTTACTATAATAAATACTCATTTGTCATGCTGTTTGTCATGGATATATTACACATAGCTATTAGATTCATACTAATTGTAGGACAATGAAAAACTAGAATGTTAGTTATATGTGGGTTCGAGGACTTAATAGAATTTCCCCTTGTATAAAAATATGTTCTGAGTTTTGGAGCTCATAGACAAGTAAACTTTTGAATGCAGCCAATTTATGTGCTAAGGCCTCTATTTGGGAGCAATATTTGGTTTAGCAGATGTAAGTAACCCTATTGTTTGCCTTTTAAGAATAGTCAGTAATTTCCCAGAAAGATAAATTACTTATGAAAAGGGAATTTTTAATTTGTTAATGAGCTTAGGGGCTAAATTTTGACTAAATTAACAAAATAATTAAGATTTAAGATCCTGTGGTGTGTGTGTGTATGTATCTATATCTATATCTATCTATATCTATATCTATATCTATATCTATATCTATATCTATATCTATATCTATATCTATCTATATCTATATCTATATCTATCTATATCTATATATCACACACCACATTGTTATATATATATATAACAATTTATCAAAAAGATCTCCCAATTTTAATAACTTTTGAAAACATACTTTTGTATTTTTAAGATATAAAAATTACATATTTCTCATTTTGATTAAAAAAAAAAAAAAGTCATACAGTACTTAAGCCCCAAAATAGTTGTCTGTTAATAGTTGTCTTTAAATTTCTAAATTTTTTAAAAGTGTAAATGTGGTTTATGCAGAATGTACACATTTTTGACTATGCAAATGGAGAATAAGCTTTTACAGTATGAATTTTGATTTTTCAAATAAATCCAACATCTATATCAAAGATATTTAAATCTTTAAGTTAATTAGATATTGTTTATGTTACTTTTCTAGTATCACCTCTTTGCAAATAGTTCCAGAAATATGCATGACAGTTTATTATACCAAATGTTAATAAAATTGTGCTTATATAGCAGAATTTTTTAACGTTTGGTATAATAAACTAACTCTTGTATTTTTGGAACTATTTGCAAATGTCTAACCACTATGCTGTATCATTGAAACTAATATAAAATAATATTGAATGTCAATTGTAATTGCAAATAAAAAACTATTAAAATATTCTTATAAAATTGCTTAATTTCATTCTTTACATGTTGATTACTAATAATGTTTAAGAAAATATTTCTATCATTGGAATCCATCTTTGTTGCTAGGTATAGTAAAAAAAATAGTAGGAACATTTGTGAAGCACAAAATTCTGAAAACAGAGATTGCCAATTTACACATTTTATTTCTAAGTCTTTTAGATTCTTTATCATAAACCTCTTATGTTTCCTTTTTCCTCATTTGTTCCCATATAGTTTAGACAGTGCCATCCAATAGAAATGTAATCTGTGTCACAAATACATACCAGCTATATAATTTAAAATTTTCTAGTACCCAAAATAAAAGACAAAAAATATGGTGAAATTAATTCAACAATACATTTAACCCGATATATTAAATATATTATTATTCCATCACGTAATTAATATAAAACAGCATATTAAGGAAAAATTTTACATTTTTTATGCTAAATCTTTGAAATTCATTGTTTATTTTATACTTCTAGTACATCACAATGCAACTTAGCCACATTTCAAGTGCTCAGTGGCAAATATCTAATATATTGGACCCTCTGAAGATCCTCTATCGTTCTAGAGACCTTTATCATCTTCTGTTTGGACTGATCACTATCTCTCTTAACTGGTTTCTGGTATAACCCACTTTTCTTAAAAAAAGAGGTATTTTAATGGTCTTTGGAGATAAATGTGTATATAATTTTTGATGTTGTACCATGATACTACATTTGGAGAAGGAGCATTCTAGGTAGAGCCACTAAAATTTTCTAAAGTGAGAGCATGTCTGGCTGTTTGAAAAGCAATTTGACCAACATTATCTAGTTTGAATGACTTAGAAGAAAAGTAAAAAATGAGGCCATTGGAGGACAAATTATCAAGAGCTTCACAGTCTTCTGTAATGACTTGAAATTTTTTCTGAAAATATTGAGGTGACATTAGAATGTTTTGAGCTAAGAAGTAATAGAACCTGAATTAAATTTAAATCAGTTTGGATGTTATATTAAAACCAGGCTAATGGAGCAATAATGAAAACATTAGCGTGAGTTAATGATATAGGTGAGATATGACAGTGGTTTCAATGAAGTTGTAATAGTACAAGTGTTAAAAAATGAGCAGATAACATGTAGATCTATATCTATATTTCCACCTATATCTGTAACTATATCTATATAATAACAGTATTTACTAAGGGATCGCATGTGTGGTTTGAGAGAAAAAGAAATCCACAAATTTTTAGCCTAAGGAACTCAAAGATGAGGACTGAGAAGAAACAAACCATGCAGTAAGAAGTAAACAAGAGAGAATCTTGGCCTGAAAGCCTAGTATAGGTAACAATCAGTCAAGTGTGGCTGATGGTTTAAATAAGATGAAGAATGAAATTACTAGTGCATTTAGTAACAAGAAACAATGGATGATGTTGACATAAGCAGTTTTAGTGTTGAGAGTGAAATAATAATTAAAGAAGTTTTAAGAGTGATGCTGAAAAATGAGAGCCAATTCTAACAATGATATTTTTGGGGAAAGAAAAACAGAAACTGAGTGGTAGCTGGAAGTAGATGTAGGTCAAGAGGGTTTTTATAATTATTTTTTGAAGATAGAAGAAAAAGTCGGTAATAGGAATAATCAAATACAAGAAGGAGACTGATATTGATAATGTATATAAGAAATGGGAGAGGAAACATGGCAGAGTGAGAGATGTCCTCAGATCTCTCCCCTTGAAATCACAATAAGCTGAACATCTAAAACTCAACAAGAAACACCCAAACTGCACACCAGCACATCTGAATGTGGGGTCTGCACATAAGAGCTACCACAGGTCAGAACCCTGGTGTCAGGTGGTAAACTCTGAGAAATAAAAACGCTGCCTCTTACAGCTGCCAGGAGCTCCTTGCAGGAGAAGGAGGAGGGATCAAGGTGCGGAGACTTCCCTGATTAGCCTGCCAGGAGGTGTTGGAACTTCTAGCAGCTGGCAGCAGGGCCCACTCATCAGGGCAGAAAGCAGAAAAGTGGGATGGGACCACAGAGATAAAACAGTTGATTTTTACTGGCTCTGGTTGCAAAACCTAGGCTGAGCTGCAGTCCCCCTCTTAACCCAGAGGGACCCTCCCCCCATATACTCTGAAATCGAACACCATGGACACCATGGAGCCCCAAAGGAATCTGAGCAAATGCTACTGAAACTGTTGCTAACACTGACAGGCATGATATTGGCAGAAAAACAGACACATGGACCAGTGGAACAGAATCAAGAGTCCAGAAGTAAACTCATATTTATGTGGTCAAATAATTTTTGACAAAAGAGCCAAAAACATACAGTGGAGAAAGGAAAGCCTCTTCCATAAATGGTGCTGGGAAAATTGGAAGGCCACATGCAAAAGAATGAAACTAGACTGTTATCTAACACCACACACCAAAATTAACTCAAAATGGATTAAAGACCTGAATATAAGATCAGAATCAATAGAATGCATAGAAGAAAACATAAGAACTAAACTGAAGGACCTTGGACTTAAAGAAGATTTTATGAATTTGCCCTCAAAGGTAAGGGAAGTAAAAACAAAAATAAATGAATGGGACTACATCAAACTAAAAGGTTTACGCTCAGCAAAAGAAATCGTCAACAAGGTAAAGAGAGAACTATCCAGATGGGAAAATATATTTGCAAACAACACCTCTGATAAGGGCCTAATATCCAAAATATACAAAGAACTTATATGACTCAATAACAACCAAAAAACAAATCAAAACTATGGGCAGAGGACCTGAACAGACTCTTCTCCCTAGAGGATAGAAATGGCTAACAAATATATGAAAAGATGCTCGACATGTTAGCTATTAGGGAAATACAAATTAAAACTGCATGATACCATCTCACACTTGTTAGAATAGCTATAATCAACAGAACAAGTAATAACAAATGTTAAAGAGGATGCAGAGATAAAGGAACCCTCATACACTGCTGGTGGGACTGGAAATTGGTACAGCCACTATAGAAAACAGTTCGGAGGTTCCTCAAAAACTAAGAATTGATCTACCATACGATCCAGCAATCCCTCTACTGAGCATTTACACCAAACTTGAAAACCCATATCCGAAAAGATATTTGCACAACTATGTTCATAGCAGCACAGTTCACAGTGGCCAGGACATAGATGCAACCAAAATGTCCTATGATAATTTCCTAAAGAAGCTAGGTACATATATACAATGAAATATTAGTCATAAGAAGAGATGAAATACTGCCATTTACAACAACCTGGATGGACCTCGAGATAATTATGCTAATCATAATAAGCCAGACAGAAAAAGTTGAAAATCACATGATATCACTTATATGTGGGATATAAACCTAAAAGCAACAAATGAACAGGACAATCAGAGACTTAGGGACATGGACAATGGACTAGTGTTACCCAGAGGGTAAGGGATGGGGGAGGAGGGAAGAGGTAGACAGGGTAAAGGGGGTCAAATATAAGGGGGTAGGGGAGCGTGAATTGAGTAAAGGGGATCAAATATATGGTAGCTGAAGGAAACTGGACTCTGGGTGGTAATCACACAATAGAATATATAGATGTCAAATTATAATGTACACCTGAAATTGTATAATTGTATTAACCAATATTACCCCCAATAAACTTAAAAAAAAGAGAAATGGGAGAGCTACTCAAACAATATCTTAGAGCTGGTGAGCAGAGGACTGGATCTGTTGCACAGGTGGAGGTAATAGCTCTAGAAAAACACATAGAGAATCCATTTAAAAGAACAGGAAATAAGGCAAAGAATGTTAGTGTAAATTCTGGTAGGTAGATGGATTTAGTGATGTGAGTGATGAGATCACAGCAATAGTGTGAGGCAGTGAGTGAGTGACTGAGTCAGCTGGTGAGAATAAAGGCCAAATTCCTAGGAAGGAGGAAGGGTATAGAAAGAGCTACATGGTGCACTGAGAATCCTACTTTGCCAGTAAGTAGTATAAAGACTGTGGGAAACAAATATAGAAAAGAACACAAAACACAAAATCCATTACTTGACAAGGCAGCAGAAGTAGTAACCTCAGGGGAGGTCCAGATTTGCATTATGCAAGGTTTTATCTAAATTAAAAATCTTATCTTCATTCACTCTTACTAAAAACTCTTCAATAGTTTTCTGTTGCTTTTAGGAAAAAGTTTCAATACTTCAATATAACCTAAAGCTTTTAAATGAACCAGCTACTCCCATCTTCAGGTCTGTCTCTTATTTACTTTCCTTCTCTCTTCCAGACTGAGTAAATATCTATTAGTTATTTAGACCTGCCATCATTTCTCTGCTTTCTCAGTTTTGTCATATTTTGTTCTCTCTACATAAAAATTTTATCTCTCTCCATATCTCCCTTTTCTTGATTTAAAGGATTTTAGATCGTATAAATAGTATTTTGCTGAGATGGTTTCTTTATACATATATATTATAATTTATAAATATACAACATTATGATTTCTTTGAATTAATTTTTCTAAATACATTTTGGATAATTTTAAAGGTATATTTTATAATTTACACACAATAGTTTATAGAGTTCAAATAAAAATTCCATAAAATTTACATTGCTTATGTACATATTATATAAATGTATATGTATATTTCATTAGTTTTTCAATAATATTTTAAGTATACATAATAAGTTTATCAGCCTTAAAGCATCACAATGTGCCTATCTTAAATAACAGAAAGAGAAATAACATTATTTCACATAATGTTTACAGATATTGATTTGATTGAAAATCTATGTCAACCATAATATCTCCTATGCCAAAAGTTTATTGAGTTAGACTGGCCTTTATTCTATGCAGCTTTACTGTTATACATGAGAAAGTTCTGGCCTTCATACTAATCACAATCATGGTATTTGGTCTTTATCATTATCTAAAAAGAATAATATTTGCTCATTGCATATGTACAATTATTAAACTTGTCCAGAGAACTAAATAAAGAAAACTGTGAAAGATAAAGATTTAATAAGATGTAAAATGCAAAAGAAAAATTACACAAAGTGTAATTTTTGTAAAATTACACAAAGTGTACTTTGTGTAATTTTTGTCTTTACGTGTCAGATGGTTCCAATAATAAATATAATTTCTGATGAATCTAATCAGAGAAAAGTCCAAATAATGATAGATATTCCATAAGATAGATGCACTGGTATTGAATATTTTGAGTAAGTGTTAATAGCACATCACTCTTGGGAATAATCTACCACCGACCTTGTGTAGACTGAGAAAAGCAGACTAGAAAGGTGATGTTACTGACTGAAGCCAAATATAACAGTCAAGGATCATCAAAATCATCAAAGGAGATTTTGGTGAAACAAGAAAAAAATCATCCATTGGGACATAAACTTGCTTCAAAATATTTCCTTTTGTTTTCTTAATTACATAAGGCCTAAAAGCAATTTAAACAGTAATAAAAAATCTTTTAACTTCTACAGCACATCTCTGTAAAGCATTTTATAATTTTAAGTAGCTCCAGCCAACTCTATGTTAAAAAGAAGATCCAGAGACCAAATGGAAATCTAATGCTTATGAGTTAAAAACACTGACTCCTGACTAGTATTTTATGTACCCCCTTATCTGAAGTTTTATCCACTTACTTTGCCACTTAGTCCCTTCCCATAGTCATCGATTGCAATGACTTGAAACTTGAAGTAGGACCTTCTCATATTATGGAAGAGCATTGCGGTTTTGATAAACCCTGTATATGTTTCCACCACAAATCCTTCTTTTCCCTCTTTAATTGGAGGTATTATGAGTCTGTATGCTGTGGCACTATAATTGCCAATATCTTTATCAGTAGCCTAGAAGGGAGGGAAAAACAGGTTATAAATAATCAAGGAAATATAACTTTTAGTAAAGGATTTATTTATGTTTGTAAGAGTGATGTTCCTTGTGTAGTAATAATACAAAAAGTCTATTTTTTTCTGGATATTATATAGATTTATAGATTTTATGTCCACAAGGTTGAATGGTTGTCATTAGAATGATAATAACCACTGACCTATGAATTAAAGAACATAGACACTAACAGAGTCCAGTCCATGAATCAAGTGTTTTGACTGCAATGTCAAATGGGTTCGTCTCTAGGCTGTGGTTCAAGTTGGTTTAAGGATGGGATTGATTGTTTAACCATCGCTTTGTGTATAAGCATCGCATGCAATTGTGTGTGTTTTTTTAGCAAACCTATTTCCTAAAGGGAAAAAAATGGAATAAACACATTTATACCTCAAATGACAATAAAACAAATCGAAGTTCAGAGCTTTTAACCAGTAATCAAGGAGATGCATAAAGACATTCTAATTAGTTAATGCCATGCCATAATTTGAGAGAGTGAGAATACTATCCAACTTCCTTTTTCATTATCTTGTATCCTGATTAACCATATTTATTCTTGTGGTATGTGTTTACAACCTACATGTTAAAGTTTCTTAATATTTAGAATGTTAAAAAAGTAAATAGTTGTGTGTGTGTGTGTTTAATAAAGCTGTGAGTATAATATATTAGGCTAGCTTTATGGCTTCTACTTCAGGGAAATTTTTCAGAATGCTTATTTAAGAATTATTTCATAGCAAAATATTTAGAAGCAGAATTAATCTTAGTAAATTAATACAAAGCTATATATACCCTACTCATAATATTAGATATGCAAATGTTATGTTTTTATTACTATTTTTATTATCTGATTATTTTTAGTTTAACCAGTGACATTATTATTAAATATCATGTATCAAGCATTTATGTTTTGCCATTTAATACTCAGAGAAATGTATTATTTTAATTATATATATTAGTGCTGTCCAATAGAACTTTCTGCAATGATGGAAATGCTCTAAATATGTTCTGTCCAATACAGTAGTCACTAGACACATATGACTATTGAACACTTGAAATGAGGTTAATGTGGCTAAAGAACTAAAATTATAGTTTCGTTTAATTTTAATTAAATTTAAATAGCCAAAGGCTACATAGTAAGTGGTAAAGTTGTGATATAATAACGGCAATCATAGTAAATAATATAAATTTATATGAAGATGCAGCATGAGCCTGACTCTCTAGCTTCAAATTTGATATATATACTTAACCTGTTAGACAAAGTCACTTAAAACAAAAACAAACGGATATTTCACTTCATGATAAAGTATTTCTTGATTTTTCTAAGAAGTTAAAATTCTCAGCTTTAGAATAGGAAAGCTCTGACTACCACCAGCTCTTTAGATGATCTGGATAATTTACATAACAACAGAGCATAGTTTTGGCATTAGAGGAATGGCAATTAGATTTCAACATTAGGTCACATTATTACTTAAAGAGAAAAAAAAGAACAAAGAAAAAATAGTTTTCAAAGATTTTTTTTTAAGTTTTGAACTTCAGAGTTTTATTTATTTAACAAAGCACAGCATAAGAAATAAAAAAGTACATTTCCAACTACAGTTAAAATTACAGTTTGAATCAAGTAATCAAAGACATTTCTTTTATATACTACGAGCAAATTTGGGACTAATGCCAACTCATTCTAAGATTTGGTTCAATATTTTCCTTTAACTTATGATTAACATGGACATTTTCCCTAAAATAAACTTTTTATTGTTAATGCAAAATTTACTGAGGTACAGTAAACATGCACCAAAAAATGCAAAATTCTTAAGTGTACAGCTCAATAAAATTTTGCAAAATGTATGCATCCATGAGACCAACATTTGCATCAAGAAATACATTACCAGCATCCCAGAATGTCTTTCATGCCTTTCCAGTCATATCCAGTTCCCCGAGGAAACCACTATCCTAATTTCTAACGCTATAGATTAGTTATGTGTAGTTTTAAACTTTATATTGATGGGATCATAATATCTGTTCTGTTTTCTATCTAACTTCTTTTACTCAATTTTGTGTTGTGAGGTTCTAAACTTTTATATTTTAAAATAGACCTGGTACCACAACACAATCACGTATAGAAAAGGAAAGGTGGTTACAATGGAATCAATGTGATTGCTTGGTACATTTCTTTGCATAGTTCTTAGTTATTAACTTACGATTTCAATAAACGAGTAATTTCACTTTAGAGTAATGCTAATTTATTAAATTATAATAACTACAAAATAGCCATATATTATTTTAACAGATTAAAGTTCTCTTTGAAACATACCTTTCCTGAAACAAAAATTGTTTAATGCAAAAATTTGGGTATGGAATGAATAATAATAACTCAATGGTATCTATTTTCTTTTATAATTTTTCATAGCACATTTGGAGTAAATTGTCAAAAATGAGATACAGGATTTTAAAAAATCTTGTTTACAGAACCTTTTTTTCCCCAAAATACAAAACTCCACCTGTTGTTAGTAATGACTCCACTTTAAATTTCTATTGCTTTGAAGAGCCTTGATCTTCTTTGAAATCTCAAAGTTCTCATTTCGAAAAACCTTTTCTGAAGATGGTTGACAGAATCATTAGCATTCTTTCAAATCTCCCTGCTCTCTCCCAAGTATATATCGTGGAATATTAGTAAGTTAAACAATGAATGATAAAAATTCCAATAGGTACTATACTTTTAGGATTTTCAAGTTTAACATGGAGTCTATTCAATTTTTAACGAACAATGGATTTAAGACTGAAATCTACATACAAGATGTGACTGATAAATGTTGGGTGTGTATAGTACAGTCTTGCATAGTAAACAGTGTTCTTTTTATAAATCAATTACAAAATGTGATTCATTTAAATACAAACCAAGTCACAAAAAATACTGACAACAAATTTAAGTACACAGTTTTAAATCTGGTTCGAGAAGTGAACAAAGTAAGAAAGATTCAGCACAGAGTGAATTGTTATTTATTTGTTTTGTACTTTTAATAATTTTAATTTTACTGCTTTGTTTTTTGTATTATGTTTTGGAAAGAGGTCGACTCAAAGTCAGGTACTAAGAGTTTCAGGTTTCCTTATAAAATTAGAAGAATATTGATCAATAAATATTATTTTAAGACATTATATAGCCAAGTACAGTATAATGTCATAAGTATCTAAATTTTTATTGTAACACTAAAATATAACATTTTTCCACCTGGACATTTACCAATGAACATGCAAATTTAAGCACAAAACCAAGTAAAACTCTTATTACTTCAGACCTATTATCATAAGATCGTAACTCCCTTAATATAATGCATTAATCATTTTTTATCATATTCAGTTCAAGATGCATGTACTTTGCTTTCTAAATATACATATACATATACGTATACGTTTACGTATACATATACATATACATATACATATACATATACATATACATATACATATACATATACATATACATATACATATACATATACATATACATATACATATACACATACATTGTTTTTCTTTTCCTGCACTCCTTTTTGCTTCTTGGGCACTTTGAATCAACCAGGCACAACTACTCTCTCAATTGAAATCCATGCATTTATATGTATATATAAATATATATATATTTTACCCTTCTTTGTAGCTTAATATAATGAGGCAATAGGTAGCTAACTCTTAGTCTGCCTCTTTAACTTCACCCTCATTTTATATGAATTTCAATGTTTACGGAGATGTCACACCCAGTAACCTATTTCAAATTCCTAAGCATGAAAAACCTTCAATCTTTGAACTGAATTACTGTCTCAATTCTATTCTATAACTACACTGCAGTCTTTTGTTTTGGAGGGATATTTTTTCTAAGAAAACACTCCATCTCTGGAATCACAAACATTAATGTATAAATTTCTGACCATAACTTCTTATCACTTTCTTATTCAGTTAAGATCACTTCTATACAACAGTGAATTTTTAGTTCCAAAATATCTTCTCTGCTCTCACTACTTCAAGGCTTATGTCCTCTCCCTCTCCATTATAGATTTCACAGTCACCTTATTTTCATTTCTTTTCTCCTTCCACCTAAAACTTGCTCCTCTTGAATTAGTTTAACCATCAACCTACTCTTGGGTGATGGAAGAGTAACAGAAGAAATTAAATAATCAGGCAGACTAATGCTACTATAAGTCCATGATCTCTGAGTGCAACAGTGCTTGTATTTTTTTGGAAAAATATTGTGTTCTATGTTCTTTGTCTTGCTTCAAAAGTTCACCCTTTTCTCCAAATCTCATATACTTTTTTTTCAATTTTCTTCAGTGAAGTTGTAATTCACATAAAAATTGAGGATATCAGTGTGAAATATCTCAACTTCTCAGCCTATAACTATAAAGGCACTTATATCTGTACTTGTCTTTCTTCAAACCTCAGAGGAACAAACTGACTCTTCTATTCTTGTTTTTATGCCTTCATCTGAATCTCTCCCATATCTTCGTTGTTTAATGCTTCATCACTCTATCTGTCTCTGTATTCCAACCCTTTCCTCTAGAGACTATGAGACATTTATCTTTCTCTCATTAAAACAAAACAACTTTTCATTTACTCTACACCAATTTCTGACACTATCTACACAATTTTTATATCTATTTTTCACAGTTATGTTCCTCAGAAAATATTCCTACAATCATTGCCTCCAACTTTTCACTTCACAACCTTAACTACAGCTGGAATTCTGCTGCTATCATTGAATCTGTTAAAGTCAATGACTGAGTCTGGCTGTATCTCAGGTCAATTATCAGTCCAGTGCTCTTTAAACTACAAAGTCCATTTGCATTATTTGTATGATGTTATTGCTGATGCTGCATGCTAACATGTATCAAACACCTACACTTTTCTACATGTTATGTAAATATATACATCATCATATGACAGCCTTTCGTTGAGTAAATTTTATTATTGTTTTCTAGGCAAAGAAATGGAGGCAGAGAGAGATTAGTAATTTGCTCATAATCACACGGATAGTTGATAGCACAGTTGGCTAGGTCTCATTCTAAAACCTCTACATTGAATATGTCAGACTAAGTACCAGGACAAAAGTCCCAATGAAAATAACATTAAATACTAGATAAAATGTCTTTTAAAAACTCTTGCTTGAAATGTCAAGGAGATAGAAAGACAATAATAAATAGCCAGGTCAAAAACTAAGTGAAGGCAAAAAGGCAAAAATCTTAGTGATGATGGCTTTTACTTACAGGGTTTTTGCTGACCTAGGTGAACTTAAAATTTGATCTATGAGGTCTGGAGTGGCTCAGAGAACAAGAGGCAAGACCCAAGGCTTACTCATGGAAATGAGTCTAAAAAGATTTCCCTCCCCAGAATGGTAAATTCTCACTATGAGGGCGAAGGAAAAATTAATCTCTCCTTTCCAGCCACGCCTGCCTCAACCACCCCAAAACTGCAAAGAAAATTGCCTAGCTTAACTTGTGATTTTGAGTGTAGTGGAGAAAAAACTTTCTTGAGAATTCATAACCAAACACAAGTTCTCATTATTAGAGCTGATATCCTTTATTCATATACCACCAATTTGTTCAACTCAGGGAGAAATGATAATATTCTGAATTTGTACATCTAATGGCCCTCAACTCTACCTAAGAAAAAGAAACAATACAATTGAGAATATGAGAAAAATAATCTTTGACTGGTAATGGCCTAACATCCTCACAGAAGCAAGCATTTTTCAAAGAAATTTCCTCTAACTTATGACTCAAATAATTTTGACTTATAAGTTCCAAGAAAGATGAAAAGTATGAATAAAATAATTCTCATAATGGACAAGAAACAAACTATCATGAAAAAGAGTCTGTCACAACAACAACAAAAAAAAAGCTGTCATTCCCACAAAGGCTTTCGATATTTGAATTAGCATAGGGGGAGATAAACCAAATATGTTTAATATATTTTAACAAAAAATAAAGGTTTTAAAATATGAATAAAGAATTTCTTCTAGAAATAAAAAGATGTATAATTGAAATTAAAAACTCAGAGATGAAGTCGTTAGCAGATTAGCCAGAACAGATGAGAGAACTGATGAGTGAACTGAATAACAGGGCAAAAGAAATGATCCAGAATGCTTCACAGTTACAAAGATAAAAAAATCCAAAAGCAAGTTTAGACAGAATTTAAAGTGAGAAAGTTTAGCGAACATCTAATCAGAGTTTCAAAGAGAAGGGAGAATGGAAAAAATTTTCCAAAACTGATAAAAGATAGCTATCCAGAGATTCAAGTCCAATAAACTACAAACAGGGTAAAATACAAGTAATCCATACTTAGAACCAATATATCATGTAGATACTGCAGAAAAACCTCTGCCCCCACACTAAAAATGGAGTATTGAAGTAGTAGACTGACAGTTGACTTCCTAACAGCAACATTAAATGATAGATGCTAGGGAAATAAAATCTTCAAAGTAAAGAGAGAAATTAACTGCATTTAAAATTCTAGTCCGGATAAAAATGTCTTTCAGAAACAAGAGTAAAATTCACACTTTTTCAATCGCTGAAAGAATTTAACGTAAAAAGATACTCATGGAAAGTTCTAAATCGTGTACTTCAAATGAAAGGAATGTGATTCTAGATGGAAGGTCTAAAATTCAGGAGAAAATGGAAAAGTAAAGAAAGTATTAGACTCTTTATCACAATAATTGTGTCATTATGTGCAGTTAAAAAATAAAATAAAATAAAATAATATATAAATTGGGAGGGGAGTGACTGTAGTTAAATATCCACAAACAAAATAATAATGTTCAAGATGGAGGGAACACTGATTTTTTTTAGGTATGTGTTGTGTTAAAATTTCTATGATAACCCTTATTTAATGAAACAGAGTGTACTAACTTCTCGAATATACTAGGGATATATGTGGTTGGAAAAACCCTATCCCCAATAAAATTTTAAAAGAAAAAAAATTGGATAAAAAGGACAATGGAAAAATAAAATGAAATGATAGGGAGTGAAATCTATTATTATATCTGTAATTACAACAATGTAATTCAATCTTTGGAACAAACAAGACTAATCATACTGGCTAGAATATACTCTACTGTATAAA
The DNA here is from genome assembly GCF_902729225.1 of Pteropus medius. Classification (NCBI taxonomy): domain Eukaryota; kingdom Metazoa; phylum Chordata; class Mammalia; order Chiroptera; family Pteropodidae; genus Pteropus; species Pteropus medius. The sequence goes on from NW_024356249.1 coordinate 22,784,975, forward strand.
ATACTATCCCTAAAAGTAGGAAAGTGATTGAAAACATAAGTCAAAGTTCATTACATTTTAATTTATAACTCACTCATTTCTAGGTAGAATTTTACCTTACTGTTTCTTTTGTGGGGAGAGGAAGTAGGGGAAGAACCAATATTTAAACATTTTAACAATATTAGAAGTTAGGCCTGATACATTCTATGTGGCTAAGAAGAACCAGTTTGAAAGGAAACTACTTGCTTAAGATGTCATTAGTTAAGCATGAATAAAGCAAGACAGCCATGTATTTTAAAAAATAAATTATTATGAGTATAACCTGTACTGTTTCCTTCGAAACTGGAGAAAATCATAGAGATATTCTATGAAAGGGAAAATTAATAAAAATTATAAATCTATTCTATCACTTGCTAGATAGTAATAAAGGGATATCTCACAAGCTTAGTTAAATTAATGCCTTAAAAATTAAAGCTGATGCATAATGGAAACTGTTAGGGCCAAACTGATCATGTCAGCCACGCCAAGTGTTGGTGGTATTGCTGATCCAGAAGGGACGGTCCGATGGTGAGACATCCAGTTGTAAGAATGCACAAGAGGCAGACATGAGAATGAAAAGGCAGGCACTAACTTTATTACGCAGAGCACACTTCTGTTTCTGGAAGTGCAGTTCTACTGGGGGGTAGCGTGTCATTGCATGCACTTCTGCTTCCCTTTCTTGTGCTCCCTTCCTTCTCTGCAGGGGACCACATAGCTCCTCACATAGCAGAATACAATAGTGGCATTCAGCCACACATGCATGATACAATAAGCTGAAGTAAGTTTACATATTTTCTAAATCCGTCCTATTCCTTGGACCAGTCAGGCCTTGAACCAGTCAGGCCTTGGATCAGTCAGGCCTTGGATAACAGCCAGACCTTGAATCACAGCCAGACTTTCAGCCAGCCGGACCTGGCACCCACAAACTTTAAATGGATCAAATTTACAAAATAATCAATGTAATTTTACTTATTCCATCAGCTTCTTTATAATCAAAAATTTATACTGAGTTTCTGACATACATTATTACTTGGAAGAGCTGACTGTAGAAGATTTGATTCACTGACTTTTGTGAGTTTCTCTTAGTGAGAAAAATCAGCAAAGTTACATCTATAGTTGTTTTAAAAGAACAAAAGTCAGAAATGCATAATATAATTACACTTGTTGTAAAATAAAAGCTAAGACACAGGGAACCACTTACACACTTCTAAGACCTCTTCTTGAAATTTTAATACACGCAAGTGCCCAACATTAAGAGAAAATCACCAAATAATTGCCTCTATCATACAGGGGAGTAGGTGAGCCCTTTGATTTTCTAGAAGCCTAAATAACTGTTTCCTTCTGTTGTGTAAATGAATACTATGGATACAGAAATATTAGTTGAATAATTAGCAATGTCCTAAGAAGCTCCAAAGCCCATTAAAATCCAAAAATGCTAACTTTAACTTTATCTTCTCAATTAGACCCCGTGTTAACATTTAACAGCATTAAAGGTTCACTTTTTTTTATGCAGTGAAAGTATTTTAGAATGTTGGGGTGAAAATTCTCAAATCTTACATTTTCACCAACTAATGTCAGTATTTCAAACTGTGCTTACAAGAGGCAAAAAGAAGAGAGCTTTTGTTTCTTAAACTACCTTAAATTGGCTCTTGAGGTTTTAGAAACTATAAAGAAACCTTCACTTTAAAGCCCTCGAAGACAATATATACAACAAATGATAAAATATAAATGAGGAAATCATCAGGTATATTGATCTGTTTATAAGGCTATTCAAAATTTGTGCAAAAAAATAAGAGGAAAGAAATAGTTTAAACAAGAAAGCTTTGTGTTTGATTTTTTAAAGAATATCAGAAATGGTACCACAGTACAACGTTAATAATTTCTAATTTCAATATGTCCTTTAGTATTTTGTATAGTTAAGCAAAAGTTGATATAATTCAGAAATATTCTAATCAGCAAAATGCAACATTGTGTAGAAACAATAATTTAATAATAGTATGTAGAGACATACAACAAAGTTTGAATTATAAAGACCTTTCTAGGGTTTTTTTTAGTATTTTATTATAGTTAGAAGTTGCCAGAATTAAGAGTTAATTATAACTAAGTTCACTCTTAATTTAAAGAGTGGCACCAAATATCATAGGATAATATCTATTTAAAAATTAAGAAAAGAAACCAAACTGAAGAAAAAAATGTTTCTTTTATTATTTTCTGAAGTTATACACAGATATGTTCTATAATAATGAAGTCATGAGAGTTCAGAATAAGAAAAACTTGCATTATATAATATTGACATATTTTTAAAATTTATTTTCCTTTACTTATAAAATATTTTGGAAAATAAATATTCTTACCTCAAAAAATAATCGTTTTGTTCTTTTCTTCATAATTGCTGATATAATGACTAATCATATATTCCTCAATGATGCTTTAAAATGAACTCTGAAATTATTTGTTCTTATTTTCATTTATGTGGAAAAGATATAAATTGTGCCCTATTCAATAGAAATAGTAACAAAACACATGTATAATTTGAGCCCTTTCTTTGAAGAGAAAATTGGTTTTTGATGTTGATTTTGAATTAAAGAAAATGTTATAGATCTTTATTGGAAGCTTTCTTATTATTAAAATGTTTAAGCAATTTATAACTTAAAATAATCCTGTAGTTATAAATCTTAAATCTGTCAGCATTCAAATCAAATTAAATGACACACTCATTTTTAACTCTCTTGTTCTACTTAGTTACATTACATTCGATCAATACAAACCAAATTTAGGTATTTTTCCCTCAGCTCTCACCCTCTCATCTCTCTTCTGGCTACCATACTTGTTCCTATTTTTGTATTCTCTATTCCTGCTAAGAGCATCACCATCTATGGATTGGACTGAGCTAAAAATCTCAGTATCCTCTTCAATTATTTTATCTCATCCCTTGTTCCCTATTCCCAGTCCATTAGCAAGCCTTCTAGAAGCATCCTATCACTGCAATATTTCTCTGTTCAGTGACTATCAAGCTGATGCTTCCAAATTTCAGGCTTGCCCAGTTTCAGGCTCTCATGTCTCATTTTTTTACCCCAGCAATAGTTTTAAAAGGATGGATAGCTTCTTCTTGCCAGAGGATGCATGTTATGACAAGTCCATTAAGTATTCTCAATGTGATCCCAGTTTACCATTTCAACTTTTTGCCCTATATTTACTGTTCCCCCAAACCACATTATCTAGTTTTTTTCCCGAACAATTTATGTTTTTTCATGATTCCAATTTTTTGCACAGATGGATTCTTCTACCTTAAAATGTTCTTTGTCTGTTGGCCAAATGATGTCCACTCCTGAACTACACTATGGTGCTGACATGTGCGTGCACACATGCATGCGCATGCGCATGCACACACACACACACACACACACACACTTATACATACACATACATATAATACTGAATAAAGAAATCAAACTTCACCTTAAATGACTACTTTTCTAAACACTGTCCTGATTCCTCTAGGGAATACTGCTTCCACCTAAATGTCTTCAGCAGCATATTTTACATATTTTTTATTAGTGCCTTTACCTTGGCATATTATAATATTTATGTGTCTCAATGAAATACAAAATTTGTTCCTGATCATGTTGTCTTACAGTAGTATCATGCCCAATAAATGGCCAATAATCTTTGGCTTGAATTCAGCAGAAGAAATATCAGAGATACACATTTAGAAGGAACAAATCAGTTCCACCCCCTATCAGCTATATGAGCTTGGGAAAATAACTCTCTTGAGCTTAGTTTCTTATGTGTAAAATGAGGAAAATAGGACATGCTGAATAGGATGGCTGGGAAAACACAGTTCTTGGTACAAATTAAACAATCAAGATGATTATTGCTGTAACTATTCTATTGCCACCTTCTCTATGAGTAATTTGCAGCCATTTAGCTTATCAGGTACTGCAGGTTTCAACATTTCACTTTCTACCTTTTGAACCTGACTGTAATTCATTGGGAGCAGTACTATTTTCTAATTCATCTTTGTATCTCATAATCCTAAGTGGCCAGTGCCTGTATATAAAATGTAGCTAGAAAATATTTGTTGAAAGAATCAACTGTCACTCAGAAAGTATATTTATTAATGTCTTTTTAATGAACACTATACTTTTTTTACTGATAGCAAAGTGAAAGTATCTAAATATAGAATTTTTGCTGTATTACTGAAATAAATGCTTATCAGAAATTAAACTAGTCATTTTGAAATATTTTATTAAGAAACTGTGGAATATTTAAGAATACAAATCAAATAGTTATGATATATATTACATATAATGAAGACTGCACAATGTATAATTATTAACATGTGTTTTAGAATTATATGACCATAGATTTAACCCAAGGCCAAAAAGTTAAAATACAATCTTATTTTAATATATTTAATTGAACAGGTTATTTGACAAGAGATAAACTTGATTAAATATTTTAAGAACAGAGATTGATAAAGCAGGATTAACCTTATACTCATTTTAAATTTTATTTATTGTTCATTTTCTCATCTTTTAAAATTTTTGTCACTTGGTTTACAGATTAACTAGAAAACCCATTTTTAAAAAAAATAAAAATTGAAATTTAAAGTAGAATATGCAACATTTAAAAAAATCCCTTTGATTTCAACTTTTAAAAACTTTTATTCCCATTATTAGAGTATTTACCTCAGTGTTTCTTTCATTTCTTGATAAATTTGTTCCACCTTTCTCCTCAAAGAGTTTTATGTATCTTTTCATTTAAACATCCTCAAATACATTTTTACAATTTTAGACTATTCATGTTAGAAAATTAATAATGGCATTTTTCAATTATTACAAAAGTTTTCAAATATGAATAATGTAAAAGAGGCTTACTTATCTCTCAATTTCTAAGTTTAATCAAAAATCAGGGGAAATGAATAGTAGGGTGTTTGAAAATTAAATCTGAATATTGAACTCTGTATTGTCTTTCTGATAATGTTTCACGATCTATTTAATATGAGATTAACAAGCACAAACAAAAAGCTTTACTACAAAAACAAAACAAAACAAAACAAAAACAAACGAAAAAGCCTTTATTATAGTTCTACTAAAAAAAAAAAGTGTATGCCAAAGGAAAATAGAAGTGAATTTATAAACTTTTTACTTTGGAAAATAAATTGAGAACTTTCGAAACTATATTAAATATAAAATGCTACAATGAAACTAATGATCACCATTTCATTAAGTGTATTCTTCATAAATAAATGTTATATCTTGTTAAATGAGAATTTGACATCAAAGAAGAGTGAAGCAAAAGCACAAACCAAAGACAGGGACGATATCAAACTAAAAAACTTCTGCACAACAAAAGAAACCATAGATAAAACAAAAAAAGCAACTGATGGAATGGGAGAAGATATTTGTAAATAGCACCTCTGATAAGAGGTTAATATCCAAAATATATAAAGAACTTATATGACTCAACAACAACAAAAAACAAACAATCCATTTAAAAAATGACCTGAACAGACATTTCTCCCAAGAAGACATACAAATGGTTACTAGATGTATGAAAAGATGCTCAACTTCACTAGCTATTAGGGAAATGCAAATCAAAACCACAATGAGATATCACCTCACTATCTGTAAGAATGGCTACTATCAATAAGACCTGACCCCCTCTACCCTTATCAGCCTTCCATCCTCCACTTTTTTCCTCTGATAGTGACTAGGATGGCTATTATCAACAAGACAAGTAATAACAAGTGCTGGAAAGTCTGTGGGGGAAAAGGAACACTCATACATTGTTGGTGGGAATGTAAATTGGTACAACTACTATGGAAAAAAATATGGAGTTTCCTCAAAAACTTAAGAATAGAATTACCATATGGTTCAACACTCTTTCTTCTGGGTATCTACCCAAAAAATATCTAAACATTTGTGCATAAAGATATATGCACCCAAATGTTCACTGCAGCATTTTTCATGGTGACCAAGATATAGAAACACTGAAATGCCCTTCGATAGATGATTCTTTAATGAAACTGTGGTACATATAGACAATGGAATATTACTCAGCTAAAAGAAAAGGTGAAATACTGCCATTTGCGACAACATGGATGAACCTTGAGATGGTCACGCTAAGCAAAATAAGTCAGATGGAAAAAGTTGAGGACCATATGATTTCACTCATAGATGAGATATAAAACTGAAAGCAACAAATGAACAAGTCAAAAAGCAAAAACTAATAGACACAGACAATAGTTTAGTGGTTACCAGAGGGAAGTAGAGGGGAGGTAAGAGGAAGAAAAGGGTAAAGGGTGTCATATATATGGTGACAGAAGAAAATTTGACTTCTAGTGGTGAATACACAATGAAATATATGGATGATGTATTACTGAATTGTAAACTTGGAACCTATATAATTAGTTAACCAATGTCACCTCAATAAATTAAAAAACTAAAAAAAACATATGCTATAGAGTAGGGTGGTCAACATTACAAAATTCCATCTTGAGATAATATAGAAAAATATTAGTGTTCACTACTGATGATTTTTAGATATATTTTTATTTTTTGAGACTCATGGACTCATGTATGTAATAATAATAATTTATGAACCTAAATTGCTAAATTATTAAAACATTTTTGTTTTCCTTTTTAACATTTTCTCAGTCATTTCTATCTAATTATTCTTGCTCTATGTTATTTGTAATGACAAAATGTTATAACAACTTAAATGGCCTATAGTCTTTTTTTCCAGATTTATTGAGAAATAATTGATGTACATTACTGTATAAATTGAGGGTATATAGGCAGATGGTTTGATTTACAAATATTGTGAAATAATTACTATTATAGGTTCAGCCGATAGTCTTGTATGATGTGTCTGATATATAAGTATTGGTTAATACAGAATGATCAGAAAATGCAAATTAATGAAAAATATTTAAAACTCTATCACTATATCCATTTATAGTCATTAGTATCTTTACATATGTCTTTTTATATTTAAAATGTATGTACAAAGCATATATATATATACACTTTCCGTATGTCGAATTATATGGGGTTATACCATTTTTATGGCTTCAAAAGCTACTATTTTCAGTTATTAAGTAGGCACTGAGAATTTTCTTTATTTCAAACAAAAGAGAGTATATTTCTATTTCGAACAAAACAGTCGGATTAAAAATTGTGATAATCAAGTAGTATTATTTTTAAAAATAGAAATACTTTATAAAGGATACATGAAATTTATAAATTGTAGTAAAACCACCCCAAATAACAGCAACATTACCAAAGCCTGAAAGATAGTTACCAAGTAACATTTATATTTAATAAAATAGCTAGTGTTTATTTGTTTTGGCCAAAAAAACCCAGCATCGGCCAACCTGCCTTTAATCTAATTGCTTTTGGCTAGCCTGCTCTTGTCTAAATAATTCTTCAGAGAATTGAAGAATTGTCATGGACAATGATCATGATGATTAAATGCAGGCTGAGTGTCAGAACTGAAAATGAGTAATAAATATAAGATTTTATTCCAGAAAAATTTGTGGAAACATAAGAAATAATATGAGTGTGTACCCAGTGACCTGCACTGGGCTAAGCACTTGATGAATAGAGTATCATTTACTTTTCTTAACTCTGGTAGGTACAAAGAACAAAAGCCATTCTTTGGATGCCACTTCTGAACCGGAGAAGACTTGGTAAATGACCCCAAATCATATCGATGGTGAGCAGACCCTATAATTTTTGACTCCAAGACCCATGCAGGATTTGTCAATAAAGCAATTGTACTGAGAGAAGTATGTGATGGGGTAAAGATTTTCCCCAGGCTCTTTGCTTTATAGTGAGATGACCCTGTACTGAAATGATAGATTCCATGTAAAATTGCAATTAATATTTCTCTTTTTTTTCTCCTTTTGTACAGATACTAGCAGAGTCCAGTAGGAATGAAACTAAGGCAAGGAGGTTCACCTCCACATCTCTCCACTAGGACAAAGCAGAACACAAACTCTGGCGGGAAATTGAGTTGTTTATATTCTTATCCTAGTGGTGCTGCTCCATCAAATGACATGTTGAAAGAGAATTCAATGTTTTAATTCCATTTAGTGCTAATCAAATAAATGTGGGTGAGATTACACAGTTTCATTGACTTCTTTTCCTTTTTTCATTAGTTAGCCCTAGTTTTCTTTATGATTCTTAACATAAGGTAACATTAAAATGCTCAGGAGGAGACAGAAAAGATTATATGTCATGCTGTGATTTATTAAAGCCAGAGAAAGAACTTCTTCATTTCTCAACTTTTTCACAGATAATTCATTTTGTAGTCTTAAGAGATAATTGTTTTCTGTTTTTCAGAACTTTCTATTAATAGTTTTTCTTTGAAAAATGGTATGTTTTAGTATACCAACCTACAAGGGGGGGAATTTAACATTTTTAAATCACTGGCCTTTTCCATTCTGGGATTGTTTTTATACATATCTTTAGTACAATTCTTTGGGGAAAAAGACTAAGAAATTTTGATGGGCTGGTGGAAGATGGAGGATAGGTAAAAGCAGGATTCACCTCCTCTCAGGTTCAAAAAAAGCAGGATTCACCTGCAGTCCACAATGAAGCTGGTGGAAGGGGCAATGTCCCTAATTGGGCTGGACCCACACCTGTGGGTGGTGGAGGATCACCGGGAGTGAGAGTGAGGCTGCACAGGCTCTCCTGAAGGAGAGGTAAGTACTGGTCTCATTTGGGTCCTACGCAGCCCAGGGTCTCAGCCCAGGGAAGAGGAGAATCCAATAACTCTGACTGTAAAAACCAGAGGAACCAGGTGAGATAGAAGGAGATTGAAACCCTAGATGCCCCTTTGAAGGACCCACGCTCAGGCTTTCTGACCTGCAGACACTCACCTGGGACACCAGAGGTGGGTCAGAGACTCCAGCAGGATTCATTCCGAGAAAGTTTGCATTACCTGGCACCAGAACAAGGGCTGGAAGGGCAGCCACCATTGTGCCTTAGTCCAGCCTGCCTAACAGGCAATCTACAGATTCTCAGCTTGAACCTGACCCAAGACCTACACACACACACACACTACCACATTACACACACACACATAGGGCCATTGGGAAGCACTGGCCTGAGGAGATCAGCCTGCCCAGCCAAACTGCAGTTTGCCCAGGGCTTTTGTTTCTGGACGGCTGCCTCATCCTGCACTTTTCAGGGCTAGATATTCACAACTGGCAGCCAGCCCTGTGAGTGTGCATTTCTGAGATAGTTTTGGGCAGATCACTGCTGCCAACTTGAACTTGGGTGGATCTCGAAATCCGTGGGCCAGTCCCAGACAGTAGCTAGTCCTGCTGTGATCTGGAACTTCTGCTGGAATGCATTAATGGTGACAGAAGTTGCAGCAAGACTGAGTCTGTATTGATCTGACTGCCACTGTCTCCCTGAGACCCCACCACATCTGACCCACAAATTACCCCGGGCGGCCCATTGACAGTAAATCTCTGCAGCCCTGCCCCCTGGTCTCCCAATCCACACAAGCAACAACCTTTGGCTAGCACAGGGCTGGCACTGCAGGAAAATCAGTTGCAGGGCTGCCTGAAAGAGTTGCAATATTGGTTCTGGGGAGAGCAGGAGTCTGTGAGACCACCCCAGACAGCAGCTGGTCTCAGTGTGATCTGTGACAATAGCAGGAACTCCTGGGTACAGAAGTTGAAGTAAAACTGAGGCTGTATTCACCTGACAGCCCATGTCTCCCTGAGATCCCACTTCACCCAAGCCACAGAGTGCCTGCAGCCCATTGACAGGTAGCCTCCCCTGCCCTTCTTGGCTCTGGGGTTGCGCATTCTGTGCAGGCATCAGACCTCAGCTAGCGCTGTGAGCACATTTTGGGGAAAACAGTTGTGGGCAGACCACTGCTGCCTGTTCAAGCTGCTATATCTCTTGAAGGGATTGCAGGGGTCTGTGGTACTGCCCTGGACAGCAGCTTGTCTCTATGCGATCTCTCACTATTGTGAGTACATGAAGTCACAGGAATTGCAGAAAACTGAGGCTATTGGCCTGATGGCCCATGAATCCCTGAGCTCCTGCTCATCCAATACATAAAGTGCCCTCTGCATGGTGACAGGCAGCTGCCTTTCCCCTGGGGTGGCACATTCAGGCTTGAGGTGGGCAACAGCTGACCATGCTATGATTGGAAACTTGTACAGTGAGACACAGAGATAGTGCTGGCATATAAATTGACATTGCAGTGGCAGGGGAAATTTTACTCAGTAGACCCAGGAGACTCGTGGGGTCCTTGCACCACCCAACATGCATAACACCCAGAGGATTACTGGCAACTGACAGGCGGTGTCAGATCTGGAGGAACACTGGTCCCTTGGCTAAACTGCCCTAGGTTGGGGACGGGGATAACCGGACCTCTGTCTACAGCATTATCTCTTCCACTTACCTGTAGATGCAGCACAGGCAACAACCATCTGTGGATCACTTTGTAGTTCCCACTGGGTATCCCTGAGCAATCAAAAGCAGCTGACCTTGACCTACTGGGGAAGTTCTCCTTAGGATCACAAAACCAACGCATCTGGAGTCTGGCACCAGACCACAATGGAGCAACTCCTGAATGGCTCCATTAGTGATATACACAAGGGTGACTGCAACAAGTACACAAGCCTGCTAGGGCAAATCTCACTCAGTGGGGTCAGCTGCCACACAGCAACTCTTACCCTATGGGTGCAGCCAATTCCCACAATCAGCATGAGCATCAATCTCATTCACTGATGTACTAACAACAATAAAAGCTTAGCGAGAGCGGATTACACACAACCCACGCAAAAATCATGTCCAGAGCCCCTGGCACAGGGGATAAGGGAGAGTGTGCCACTGGGTCACACAGGACACCATCCACATTAGGCCATCTGGCCAAGCCTAAGAAGTGAAAAAAATATTCCTGACACAGAAATGAAAACAGAGAGGCTAATAAAATGAGAAAACAAAGAAACATGACACAAATGAAACAACAGGAGAAAACTCCAGAAAATAAGCGGAATGAAATGGAGGCAAGCAACCTACCAGAGACAGAGTTCAAACTAATGGTTATAAGGATGCTCTATGAACTTAAAGGGAGACTGGATAGCACAATGAGAACCTCAACAGAGAGATAGTAAGCATAAAAAAGGACATAGAATCATAAAAAAGAACCAGACAAAAATGAAGACTACAATAACTGAAATGAAGACTACACTAGAAGAATTCAACAGATTGGATGAAGCAGAAGATCGAATCAGTGAACTAAGAGATAAGGTAGCAGAAAACACCCAATCAGAACAACAAAATAAAAAAGAATTTTTAAAAGATGAGGATAGTTTAGGAGACCTCTGGGACAACATGAAGTGTAACAATATCTGGATCATAAAATACTCGAAGTAGAAGAGAGGGATTGAGAATCTATTTGAAGAAATCATGACCAAAGACATCTCTAACTTGGCAAAGGAATTAGACATACAAATTCAGGAAGCACAAAGAGTCCCACAAAAAGGAATTCAAACAGACTCACACACAGACACATTATAATTAAAATGCCAAATGTCATAGACAAAGAGAGGATCTTAAAAGCAGCAAGAGAAAGGCAGGTAGTCATTTACAAGGGTAACCTCATGAGAATATCTTGTGATTTTTCTGTGGAAACTTTGCAGGCCAGAAGGGACTGGCAAGAAATATTGGTAGTGATGAAAAACAAGAATCTACAACTACGAATACGCTACCCGGCAAGGCTTTCGATTAAAATGGAGGGTGATATAAAGAGCTTCTCAGACAGGGAAAAGCTTAAGGAATTCATCACCAACAAGCCAGTATTACAAAAAATGTTAAAGGAACTTTATAAAAAGAGAAGGGGTAAGAAAGACAATAGAAAAACAAATATGAATAATAAAATGGCAGTAACTATGTACCTATCAGTAATCACTTTAGATGTAAATGGATTAAATGTTCCAATCGAAAGACATAGGATAGCCAAATGGATAAGAAAAAAAAATCCATGCATATGATCTGACCCACTTCAGATCAAAAGACACTCACAGACTGAAAGTAAAGGGAAGGAAGAAGATATTTCACGGAAATGAAAATGAAAAAAAAAAAGCCAGTGTAGCAATACTTATATCAGATGAAATAGATGTTAAAACAAAGGCTATAATAAGAGGCAAAGAAAGTCTTTGCATAATGATAAAGGGATCGATAAATCAAGAGGCCATAACCCTAGTAAACATATATGCACCCAACTTTGGAGCACCTACATACATAAAGGAATCATTGACTGACATAAAAGGAAAGATCAACAGTAAGACTGTTTAACAACCTATTGATGCAAATGGACAGATCTTCCAGGTAAAGAATCAACTAGGAAACTATGAGCCTAAATGACACACTAGACCACATGGATTTAATAGATATTTTCAGGTCATTTTACCCCCAAAGCAGCAAAATGTACATTTATCTCAAGTGCACATGGAACATTTTTCAGGATAGACCACATGTTAGGACACAAAACAATTCTCAATAAATTTAAGAAGATTGAAATCGTTTCAACTATCTTCTCTGGCCGCAACAGTATGAAACTGGAAATCAACTACAAGAAAAAACTGGAAAATACACAAACACATGGAGGCTAAATAACATGCTACTAAACAATGAATGAGTTATCCATGAGATCAAGGAAGAAATCAAAAGATATCTATAGACAAATGACAATGAAAACTCAAAATCTATGGGACACAGTGAAAGCAATCCTAAGAGAGAAATTCATAGCAATACAAGCCTATCACAAACAAAAAGAAAAAACTCAAATAAACAATCTAAACTTACACTTAAAAGAACTAGAAAAGAACAGCAAACAAAGCCTCAAGTGAATAGAAGGAAGAAATAATAAAGTTCAAGGCAGAAATAAACAAAATAGAATCTAGAAAAAGAATACAAAAGTTTAATGAAACCAAGAGCTGGTTCTTTGAAAGGATAAACAAAATTGACATATCCTTAACCAGACTCATCAAGAAAAAAAAAAAAAGAAGAAGACTTAAATCAATAAAATCAGAAATGAATGAGGAGAAATAACTATGGACACCACAGAAATACAGAGAAACATTATAAAATACTATGAGCTATGTGGGATATAAACCTAAAAGCAACAAATGAACAGAACAAACAAACAGAGACTCATGGACATGGTCTGTAGACTAGTGGTTACCAGAGGACTATAGAGGAGTGGTTAGTAGAGGGATGGGGGAGGAGGGAGGTGGTAGACGGTATAAAGGGGGTCAAATATAGAGGAGTAAGGGGAGGAAGAAGCATATAAAAGGAATCAAATATATGGTAGCTGAAGGAAACTGGACTTTGGGTGGTAAACACACAATAGAATATACAGAAGTTAAATGATAATGTACCCCTAAAAATTATATAATTGTATTAACAAATGTTACCCAATAAACACAATAAAAAGAAAAAGAAAATACTATGAGCTTTTATATGCCAAGAAATTGGACAATTTGGATAATGCCCACATTCCTAGAAACATACAATCTCCCAAGACTGAGTCAAGAAGAAACAGAAAATCTGAACTGACCGATTATTAACACCAATGAAATACAATCAGTAATCAAAACCCTCCCAATAAACAAAAGTCCTGGACCAGATGGCTTCACAGGTGAATTTTACCAAACATTCAAAGAAGAATTAACACTTATTTTTCTCAAACAATTCCAAAATACTTAAGACGAGGGAAGGATCCCTAATTCATTTTATGAGGCCACTATAACCTTGATTCCAAAACCAGACAAAGAAATTACAAAAAAAGAAAACTATAGGCCAACATCTATCATGAACATTAATGCAAAAATCCTCAACAAAATATTAGCAATACAAAATCAGCAATACATTAAAAATATCATACACCATGATCAAGTTGGATTTATTCCTGAGATGCAAGATTGGTACAATATCTTCCAATTAATTAATTAATGTGATACGCCACATTAACAAATCAAAAGATAAAAACTATATGATCACAACAATATATGCAGAAAAAGCATTCGACAAAACCCAGCATTCATTTAGGATAAAAACTCTCATAAAGTGGCCATAATAAAGGCCATATATGACAAATCTACCGCTAACATCATATTCAAATGTTGAAAGACTAAAAGCATTTCCCTTAAGATTAGGAATAAGACAAGGATGCTCACTTTCACCACTCTTCTTCAACATTGTATTGCAAGTCTTAGCCATAGTAATCAGACAAGAAAGAGAAATAAAAGGTATCCGAATTAGAAAGAAAGAAGTAAAACTCTTGTTATTTGCTGATGACATGATACTATATAGAGAGAACCCTAAAGATTACACCAAAAAACTGTTAAAACTGATCAATGAATTCAGTAAAATAGCAGGTTACAAAACAAATATTCAGAAGTCAGTGGCATTTTTATACACCAGTGATTAATTTTTGGGAAGAGAACTTAAGAAAACAATCCCATTTACAATTGCACCGAAAACTATAAAATACCTGGGAATCAAATAAAACAGGGAGGTAAAAGATCTGTTCTCGAAAATTATAAGTCATCGAAAAAATAAATTGAAGAAGATACAAATAAATGGAAGCATATACCATGCTATGAGTAGGAATAATCAACATCATTCAAATGGCCATACTACCCAAAGCAATCTAGAGATTCAATGCAATCCCTATCAGAAAAACAATGGCCTTTTTCAGAGAGCTACCGCAAATCATCCTAAAATTTATATGGAACCATAAAAGACCCTGAACCATGGCAAACTTGAGCAAGAAGAACAAAGTTGGAGGTATCACACTACCTGATATCAAACTAAACTACAAGGCTACAGTAATCAAAACAGCATGGTACTAGCATAAAAACAGATACATTAATCAATGGACTAGAATAGAGAACCCATAAATTAATCCACACCTATATGCTCACTTCATATATGCAAAAGAGGTAAGAATATAGCATGGGGTAAAGACAGTTTCTTCAATAAATAATTTTGGGAAAATGGGACAGATACATGCAAAAAAGAAAATTTAAAAAAAAGAAAGAAACTGGACCTCATTCTTACACCATATACAAGAATAGACTCAAATGGAGTAAAGACTTAAATGTAAGACCTAAACCATGAAACTTCTAAAAGAAAACATAGGCAGTAAACTCTCTGATATTGCTAACAGTAATTTCATTTTGGATATATCTCCATGGGCAAGGGAAACAAAAGAAAAAAGAAACAAATAAGACTACATCAAACAAAAAAGTTTTTGTACAGCAAAGGGAACCATCAACTAAATGAAAAGACAACCGAGTGATTGGGAGAAGATATTCACTATTGACACATTTGATAAGTGGTTAATATTCAAAATATATAAAGAACTCATACAACTTAACAACAACAACAGCAACAACAACAACAAAAACAAACAATTCAATTAAAAATGGGCAGAAGATCTGAACAGCTACTTTTCCAAAGAGGAAATACAGATGGCCAATAGACATATGAAAAGATGCTCAAGAGAAGTGCGAATTAAAACCACTATGTAATATCACCTGACACCTGTCAGAATGGCTATCATCAATAAATCAAAGAACACCAATGTTGGCGAGGATATGGAGAAAAGGGAACTGTCATACATTGATGGTGGGATTGCAAATTGGTACAGCTGCTATGAGAAACAATCTGGAGGTTTCTCAAAAAATTAAAAATAGATATATCTTTTGATGCAGCAATTGTACTTCTGGGTATTTATCCAAGGAAAACCATAACAATAATTCATAAAGATCTATGCACCCCAATATTCATGACAGCACAATTTACAATAGCCAAGATATGGAAGCAACATAAATGCCCATCAACAGATGATTGCATAAAGAAGTTATATATACAATGGAATTTTACTCAATCATTAAAAACATGAAATCCTACTATTTGCAATGATATGGATGGACCTAGAAGTTATTATGCCAAGTGAAAGAAGTCAGATAGAGAAAGATAAATACCATATGATTTCACTTATGCAAAATCTAAGGAACAAATAGAACAAACTAACCAAAAACAGACACACAAATATAGAGGACAATTTGGTGACGGACCGGGAGGGTGGGAGGTAGGGGAACTGGGAGAATGGGATGAAGGGTTGAAGAAGCATAAATTAGTAGTTGAGAGATGGTTACAGGAATGGGGAACACGGTATAGGTAATGCAGTTAGCATTAATATATTGGCTAAGTGGAAAACCAGAGGAGAGAAGGAACAATTAGGGTGATCATTCTATAAACTATATAAATGTCTAACCAATGTACTATATACTTGAAACTAATAAAATAAAAAAAATAAAAATAAAACTCTTTGTTTAGTGAATGATTGAGCAGCTACAATATAGAAAATCAAACTTACAAAAAGCAAAAAAAGAAAAAAGGAAATTTTACTGACTTGTTGATTACCTTTTAATTTTATTTAAGAGAACTTCAGGATATTCTCCCCCATTTCTCAGACATGTTAACTTCTAGAAGACAGCATCATTAAATTTTATGGTTTGCTATGGTCTAGTGTGATCAGAGCCAAAAAAACCAATTTATTCTTTTTAAAAAAATATTCTTTAAAAAACTGTTCTCTGGATAAATTGATGCTGGTTCTATCTGAAGGTTGTAACTTCTCCTAGCTGTGCTGTTAGGGTTTGTTTCTCAGAACCTCATACCTGTGTATGCAGAGATTTTTTTTTTTAAGTTTCTTTCAGCTTTCTGAAAGGGAAATACCAAGCTATCGATAATTATTTACAAAGAAAATATGTACAAAATACTCAAGATACAGTGTTAAGATAATGCCTTTTTTTAAACATGCAGATATGTCTCATAAATATCAATTAATCTGATCCTATAAGAGAACTATGTCATTTAAAACATATAAGTTGAATTGATTAGATTGATTATTTCACAATGGAATAAGATTTTAGGAAAAAAATAGTATTTCAAAGATAGAATTTGCATAGTCATTACATAATGGAGAAGCTGTTCTCATATTATCTGTCAGCTTTTGTAAATATTCCTTATCCTGCCATTAAAATAAGAGGAAAAATTAGTATTCTATAGTGATGATAAATATGAGTTCTAGAAAGATACATCCACTATTTGGTTTCAAGGGAAATGGTAAAATATCTGAGTGTTCAGTAGAACTGTGTGGTTTTTTTTTTTATAAAATATGTACCATGCATGCTGAATTAGAACATTTGGAGTCTGAGATTACTATTATAGGTAAAAAGAACAATTCTGATAAAATAGCTAACAATGACTATGAACATTTATTGAGAGATTTCAGGGAGTCAGACACTGTACTCAGGGCTTCATATGCACTTTTTATATTTGTATTCATAAGAAATTTCTTAGATAGTATTGTCATCAGTGGCAGATCTGATGCCTACAGTATTTAAGAAACTTGACCAAGGTTATCCAGCCCAGTAGTAGTTAAAGGATAAAGGTTTGTCTTCATCATTATGCTTTTGGAAAAGAGAAAGATATAGATTTAAATATTAAAACTTTGGATGTCCTTTATATTTTATGGTCATTAACCTTATTCTTCATGATCTTGGGATTTAGCATATTTATAACATTTGATTAAACTTTAATCAATATTGTCCTAAATGAAAAGTTCTCTAGTTCTCTTAGTAATCGACAAAGAAGCAGGTGCTACCAATCATTTCCTGCCTACGGATGTTTCTTATTTTTATTGTTTAGTTTTTGCACCTTTGGTCTCAGCCTCATCTCACGGTCTAATTTTAGCTCTAATCTAAAATAGTAAACCCACGAGAAGCCTCTCTCTCTCTCAAAAGTGGTTGACTCAGTATCAGCTGGCCTTACCGTGCTCAGATGTTACTCCTGCAGTGAATGGGTTCTCAGCTCACTGCCAGGATTTTCTGTGTCTGAAAGGCACACTGTTCTTTTCCTGTTCTTTGCTGAGTGCCTAAGTCCTTCTTCTAAGACTTCAGTCATCTGTTTCCTTTCACTTATTCTTCCTACACAGCTCAGATTCCTTATGAGTGTCCTACAGTATAAAACATTAGAAAGGACTCTGCCTGTACTCATGTGTCCTGTAAGACTCATCAATCTGTTTCTGACCTGTGACCATGATCATTCAATTTTCAGATCATAAACCCACTCTCTGGCTTACAATTATGGATTCTGAAACCTAGAACCAGATAAATCCATGTGCTTTTTCATCCTAACTTGTATTCCCTCTATCAAGCCCATCTTCCAGACCTAAACTACCATGCTTGATTACTGTCACCTCTCAGTCACTGCTACCAATAATAGAGTGCTCCATTTTCCTAAATCATGCTTCCTTGCTATAAATCATAACAAAACTATGTGGTATCGTTTTACCAAGCATTAAAAATAGATAATTCCTTAAACAAAAAACTGACAGAAAATATGAACTCCTCCATTTTGTCAAAATTATTTTATTATACCTTCCATGAAAAGCTTAAAATCACCAGAAAGTTGAATAACTTTCCTTTGGCTTCTTTAGATTTAGAGCTTTATAAACATTTTGATAATTTTATTTTTTCAAATTGTATCTCTGGAATTAACTAGCACCTAGATCAAAGAATAGAGCATTATCGGTTTCCCACTCAAAATAACAACTTTTCTGATTAGATTAGTTTTCCTGTTTTAGAACTTGACATAAATTGACTTAGGAAATTCGGATTTGTTTTCCTGAATTCATTTGCTCACGTTATATTTTTAAGATCCATCCAAATTATTGCATGTAGTCATATTTATTTTCATTGCTCTGTAGAATTCCATTGCATGAATACACTATGGTTAATATATCCTATGTACTGTTGATTCCTAGTAGAAATGGTAAGAGGAAATGTATATGTACACACTTAACAGATGATGCCAAACATTTTTCCAAAATGTAGTACTAATTTATATCTCATCAGCAATATCTGAGAATTCCAGTTGTTTTGAATTTGTTTTTGTCTATCTTTTTAATTTTAACTCTTCTGATGAGCATGTGGTGGTTTTGTGTGGTTTATTTTATAATTCCCTAGTAGAAAATAAAGTTGAATTTATATTTACAAATTTGCCTGTTTTTATGTCCTCTTTAATCAGTGCCTATTCCAATCTTATTCCTTTTTTTTTTTTTTTGTCTCAGGCCTTTTTTTCTTCACTCAGTGTGTTAGTGTTCTTTATATAGTGTGGAGATCTTTGATTTTAAGATTGTAGCATATCTTGGGGTCTATTGGCTTCAGGTGGTAATAGAGTGTTTCAAATTACTATCTTGCTTCAGGCTCACTGGTTTCATTAATGTAAGTTAATTAAAACTACTAGGGAGTCATCCATTTTTTATGGCATATTTGGAATTAATTTTTTTCATAATACATTTTAAATAGATCTAGCACTTTATTCCTCTTATTTCCAGCATAAATAGGCAGTTAAAAATAAAAATATATTTAGAGAAGTATAAATAAAAAATTTTAAAAGGCTTGTTTTAATCATTTTTACTTAGATTTGTTATATTGTTATATTGTTATATTGTTAGGTTTGTTATATAGATTTGTTATATTGTTAGGTTAGTTTACAACATAAAGTTAACTGAAGGTTTAAGAAATTATAGGACATTTGCAGACAAAAGTATTTCTTAATTTGTCTAAAATATCTTTGAGATTGCATCTTGCAATGTAGTCCTCAATTTAAAAAAAAATCTGAGATCTTTAAATTGTCAATATTCCAGACATCTCTATCAGATGATGCTAAATACGATTCTTGAAATATAATATAGGAAAGTACACAAAATTATAACTGCTTTACAACATATAAAATCTGCTACAAAAATGCAACTTGACTCAAAAGATAATATTCCATATCATACTCTGGATTGTTACACACTTAATCATTTGAAAGAATTGTAAGTTGAATGCAATATACATGTATCATGATAACTTTTTCTCTGGTTTTGATTGTAGTCTGCTTTCTTTCCCCTTAGTTATTATAATATTCTTATATATGATGTATTTTTAGAAAAGACTTCATATCTATTTTGGAATTCTGTGATATATAGGCAAACAGATGACTACTAAATACTCTGTTTCTAATAGTCTGTGCCTTTTAAACTTACATTTTCCCCTTGTTTAAGTTGAGAGATGTGAGGTATTAGCACTGGTTTCTGATATATATTTGTCATTATTGGTCTGAATAAGTACAAATTTTAGTTTTGTTACTATTAATATGAGTGCACAAATCCAAGTCTATTTTTGTAGGCACAAATGAAGTGTTCAGATAAGATACATTGTTCTTTTTAATAATTTATTACTTCAATCCCATACTCTACTTATTCCTTACTAATTAAGTACACAAACCCAAATTTCTTTGTCCTGTCAAATCCTCATCAATTTATTGTTTTGTCCTCTAAAAAGTACAAAAGCTGCCTGCTTTGGTCATTTCCTTAGGTCCCATATCTATTAAACCTCCTTATGTACATATGTAATCAAATTTGATTTTCTTCTGTTAATTTCTTTCATGTCAATTTAATTCTTAGACCAGCAAGGAGAACTTAGAAGGGTAGAGGAAAAATTCAACCTCTCCGACAGTATAAACATGATGTAAGAGTTTGCTATGGGTACCATTTTCTATATGAGCCAGGCGTGAGTCAGGCCTACTAAAAGATGCTACACTGGGGAAACACATGAGTGTGCTCTGATTATTTTACTTCCATTAGTCTCACATCATCAGGCCAGGGCTGGGACTGGGAGCCCTCAGAAACCCTAATCTCTGTCAAGAAACAAATTATATTGCTCTCTGCATTGTTAACCTTGCATATTTCCATACTTTTGCCACTACAGAAATTTGTATCCTGTAACAGTGACTGTGGCTTTTTTTCCCTCAATAGTAGCATTCTCCTAAAACCTTTTGTCCCCATTTCATGCTTGTTTAGGAAATGTAATAAAGAGTTGGAGTTTTGTGAGTGAGAACTCTCCCTTTCTTTATGCTTTTTCAAAATATTATTTTCTTGTCCATTAATTTAAATATGTCTTCTTTAATAACTCAAGAATGCAATGTTCATAGTCGTTTTAACACCAGGAGACATTAAGTTAACAATTTAATTCAATTTTTATGACACTGAGTTTTTCATCTCTGCAACTTGTAGGAGAGATGAATCCTTATTGCATTAACTTCTGAAAAATTATCAGAGATTTTAAAAATGATTCTTGATCATATTTTGCCTCTCTTTATATTTTCATTAAATTAGGTTGCAGTTAAAATGACATATAATAAACTGGAAAAGTTGGTTAATAAATGGAAAGGTGTTTCTAAAACCAGATCCGACTTGTTACCTCAATAGAGGTTGCCTTGATAATTATTTCTGAATTTTTCATAGAAACTTAGATGTTCTGTTATTTTCTGCCAACATTCTACTTCTGCTAAGATGCCAATCCTCCCTTCCCATGGGAAGTAACAAATGACATAGATATTATAAGAAAAGCCCTTGATCTAAGATAAATCTAACTTTGAATTCTGTCTCCGCTGGCTGAATGATACTTGGAAAGTTGCCAACTTTACTAATCTTCATTTTTACAACAATACAATTAGGAAAAATTGCACCAATTTTGTGATTAGATGTTTTATTTGTTTGTTTGTTTTGTTGGCTTATTTAAATAAATTCTGTAGGCTAAAATAAGTAAACAATTTTTTACAGTTCTCAAAAAGTAATAAAGACAACTAAATGGCAACTATTGTTATTAATAAGGAATATATATTGGTTAATATTTCTGGAAGGCCCAAGAGTAACAAACAATTAATGCTTAAAGGTTAAGTTTACTCTTCTATATCTCACACAGAAAATTATTCGTAATATGAAAAATACACATGAATTTTCATTTTTGTTTTTGCTAGCCAAATAGTTCCTTTCAAAATTTCTTTCTACATCCTGGACACTGTTTCTCTGAGCATAAAAAAATATGTTGTAAATATTTACTCTTAGCATATTGCTTGCCCTTTCATCATTTATAGCAACTTTGTCGCAGTGGTCTAGTAGTCTGATGTAACCAACTCTATCAGTCATTTTTTATTAGAATAGTAGACTTCAGTTAGTGTTATTCAACCAATGGCCTGCCCCCAAAGAAGGGTAAATCAGAATCTTCTGGGAGATACTGACATGTACTCCTTGCAGGCTGAGAAGCAGAGGTATGGCTCCACAGTGGGCATCACTGCTAAACTGTTGCAGCTGATACTGATATCACTGATGATGTGTTGGGGAATAAATGTTAAAAGCCACAGTTGTATAATCAAAAATATAAATACAGTGACACAAATCTTTGCTTCTGATTGTGAATATGAGATTCACATTCAAACCAAATTAGGAAAAATGGATACCACTCAAGAATAACAGCTTTGAAAATAACGATTTTCATGTTCTAACAGTACTGATGATGTTCCTGTGCACTTTTGGAATTTTTCTTTGACTGTGTTAAAATATGCATCACATAAAAGTTACCATTTTAACCATTTAAAGTGTATAATTCAGTTACATTAAGTACATGCACACTCTTCTAAACCGTCACCATGACTTACATCTAGTACTTTTTCACCTTCCCAAATTGAAACTCCGTGACCATTAAACAATAACTCTTCAATCCACCCTCCTCATAGCCCCTAGTAACCACCATTCTATTTTCTGTATCTATGAATTGGACTACTCTGGGAACCTCAAACCATACAATATTTGTCCCAAATCTGGCTTATTTCACTTAACATAAATATTTTTAAGACTGAATAATATTCCATTGTTTGTATATACCACATTTTGTTCATCCATTCATCTGTTAATGATTGTTTCCACATTTTCAGTTACTGTGAATAATAATGCCATGAATATTGACATACAAACACTCGTTCAAGACCCTGCTTTTAATTCTTTTGGATATATACTAAGAGCTATATTTTAATTGATATTAATTCTTGTATTAATGGCTGAAGAGAGAAATTGCCACTTTATTTTTTTCTTCCTCTTCTTGCAATTAAAACGACTGATTGCTTGTGAGCAATGAAAATCAATTTTCATTGGTGGATCTAGTTGTAAGTTATCGGCCTTAACCCAGAGTAAATACAGGGGATATTCCCAAATTAATTCTTTTGTTCTGTGTTCTTTTGACACCACCCAAGATTTACTTTAACATGACATGAACATTCACATTTTTGAGTCAGAAACTAAATCCCTACATGTCTGTATAAATAAAAGCCTTATTTGTTTACTTTTTGGATCTAGTTTATTAGAATGTTAATTCTCTAAGGTCAGAAGAATAGTCTGTTTTGTTTTTCTCTGTATTTTTAGCACATACTTTAAATGTACCATTTCAGGGCATAAATGTATATATACAACTTTCACTATTACTTACATTGGACAATTCATTTCAGTAATGCTTTCATTGTGTTGCCTTTCCCCTAACATACTTTTAGTAATGCGTAATTCTACCATCCATAGTTTAAGCTATTAAGCATAGTTTTATTAATTGATATTTCAGTCTCATCTTTCTTGGTCAATTCTATATGTTTTCTTTTTCCTATATATAACACTAGTTTTAATTTAAAATTTATCACTATGCATTTCATGATGAACTAAAAAATTAACATGTATGTATGGTAGATGAAATACTACATTACACCAATATTATACAGTATGTGGTATAAAAGCCTCTTTAAAAATCCTGGGCTTGGTCTACAGCGGGCCATGCCACCGTGAACAAGCCTGATCGCATCTGATCTCAGAAGCTAAGCAGGGTCGGGCCTGGTTAGTACTTGGATAGGAGACCACCTAGGAAGACCAGGTGCTGAAGGTGTGAAAAATAAAAAATAAGGGATTGTAAACTGATAAGGTCCTTGCAATCTGTGAGGTCAACCAAAGGTTGCCTCATCTAAAATAAATAAATAAATAAAATGAAAATAGTTTTAAAAAAATTCTGGGCTTCTCTTATTTTTTAAATCATCTTTCCATCAAGCACCAGATTTTGGTTGGCTCTGATTCAGGGTCATTTCCAAAAGATTTCTGTTGCTCTAAGTATGAGCTGAGAATGACTTAATTCACTTACCCTCTGATTAAATTTGGAATGGTGGAAGATTCTAGGCTTCAAGGCTAAAAGTGGCACTTGAAAATGTTCACCATTTAAAGATTTTTTTTACTCTCATTCCCTCCCAAGTTACCTGCCCTTTATTACTGTTCCACACACAAACTCTGCACTTCTTTTCATGTGGATATTCGCTCATTGTATTTCCTCTACTTAGATTATCCTCCTCATTTAAGATTCACTGAGGTTATTATGCTGAGCAAAATAAGTCAGACAGTGAAGGGTAAATACAACATGATTTGATTTATATACAGAATCTAAGGAAGAAAAAAAAAGCAAACTAATTCAAAACAGACTCACAAATATAGAGGACAATATGATGACGGTCAGAGGGGAGGGGGTTTGGGGAGCTGGGAGAAAACAGTGAGTGAAAGGTTAAAGAAAAACAAATTAGTGGTTGATAGATGGTCATGGGGATGGGGAGCTTGGCATAGGGAATGAAGTCAGCAGTATTGTAATGGGTATATGTATAGCCATAGGGAAGATAGAGTAATTGGGGTGATCATTTCATAAATGATATAAATGCCTAACCAATGTATTATTTACTTGAAACTAATAATAAAATAAACTACTAAAAAAAAAGGTTCACTGAGGAATTGTAAGGACCTTTCATTGTCATACAAATCCTTCATCCTCTAGGCAACTATTTATATCATTTCACCAATTGAAATGTCTCCTTCTTTGGAATTCACATAGCAATTTGTGCTTTCCAAATTGAATTACTTATTATAGCATATACTTGCTTCAATATGTTGCTAAACTTTCTATCTCTTTATTTTTCCCTCTCTCCAACTTACGTAGAATACTGCATTGCATGAAATTGGTTTCCTGAAAAACATCCCTTCCCTATCCTGAATAACCAACCCACTGATAGATTGAGGGATGGAATGTCCTGGGGAGTTCTCACTAGTCCTAGAGAAATAATCTATCCCATTGTGTTTATATATCACAAGAAATTCAGTTGTTCATTCTAAGACATCTTTCACCACCCAGATAATTCTTCCCATGTAACACTTTATTTTTTTTATTTTTTAAAAATTTTAATTAATTATTTATTTTTTATGGTGACATTGGTTAACGGAATCCAATAAGTTTCAGCTGTACACTTAATAATAAGGCATATATATATTTACACTGTTGTTCACCTCTCATAGTTAGATTTCTTTCATTAAGCACATATTTGACCCCCTTTATCCTGTCTACCTCCCCGCTCCCACCACGCCCTAACCTCTGGCAAACACTAGTTTATAGTTCATGTCCATGTTCTCTGTATGTTTGTCCTGTTCATTTGTTGCTTTTAGGTTTATATCTGACATATAAGTGATATTATGTGATTTTCAATGTTTTCTGTCTGGCTTATTTTACTTAGCATGATTATCTCAAGGTCCATCCATGTTGTCACAAATGGCAGTATTTCATCTCTTATAGCTGAGTAGTATTTCACTGTATATATGTACTACTGCTTCTTTGTCCAATCATCTATCAAGGGGCATTTCAGTTGTTTCCATGTCCTGGCTACCATGAACAATAAAGATATTAGATATATGCATTTTATAAACTCCAGAGAGAGTATAGTCACATAATCATTTAAAATATCAGCTTAGTGGTTATGAAAAATCTAAAAAGTTAACATCTATAGAAACATCTAGGTAAATATTTATGCTATTGATAGTCAATAATTGTAAATTTCCTATAAAGTAATTTATCCAACTTTTACAACTGAACTTAAGTTTTTCAAGTTTTTTATAATATATTCATCTAACAATGTTATTACAATATTAGACACCATGCTTCCATATAAATTATGTTTAAGTCCATATTTGCTATAAGACTAATACAGAATGTAATCATATTTAATTTAGTGCTTTAAATAAACCAAGGAATAAAAATTATGATAGTATTTCCATGCTATAAATTATGAAAGCAATTACAATTATGGAAAGATAATAATAGTATGTACATAAATATCTTTCTAAAGTCTTTAGAAAAACTTTTTATCTGCCAGATTTGGGCATCTTTAACTTTATATGCATAATAACATTAATAATAGTAAATATATACATATATTTAACTTATGTATTTATCTCAGTTTTTTAAAATTGTTTGCTCTTCTTGTCTTTAACTTCTTTTCAATATGGACTGTGTCAGTTTTTCCTCTTGACTTTAAAAATATTTGATTAAATATTTAATTTGTGTAATTAAATTTTATTAGAATTGAATCATTAATCTCTGTTGCTGAGCTGTGTAGAACAAGAATGTCCTTTCATTTGTCTTGAATTTACCTTTATCCACTTTAAGAAATGTCCTCTAATTGTTAGGTGTCACATTTAGTCACAAAACAAAAGAATGTCTTAAATGTCTTAAAGATACAATACCTAATTGAGAAAATGAAAGGCAGGAAGGGCAACATGGATGAACCTGGAGGGCATTGTGCTAAGAGAAATAAGACAGAGAAAGAAAAGTAAATACTGTGTGATCTCACTTATAAGCAATTAAGTAATTGAAGCAAAAACTATTGAGCCAGAGCCTAGAACAAATACCAGTAATTCTCCAAGTATGCTGTGTGACCTTATTCAGGTCACTTACCATTTTGAGTGAAAGTTTCTCATCAATAACCTAGTAATCATATATAACTAACTAGATTAAATGAACAAATACATGAAAGGCATTAAATACATGGTAGTTTCACTATTTTAAATATGACTCAGAGTTTACTGACTCTCAAGGTAGAAAGTATTACTAATATTATCATCATCACCATCAGAATCATTATCATTATTATTATCAAAAAGAGGAAGAATATCAATGTCATGGAATTAAAAAAGTCCTAGTACTGAGTTATAAAAGAAAATTGTTTCCATATGGGGTATTATATAGGGAATATCTAATAATGTAGTATATTTTTACTGTAATTAGAAGAATTTCAATAGTAATAAACACTATTGGAAAACATAGCAAAAGTGCTTTATTAAATATCCATATTTTTGTTTATATGGCAAGACTACAAATTTACAGAAACTCATTTAAAAAAGTCAACAGTCTTTGAGAACAACAGACACACACTCTAAACTATTTGATATAAAAAATTTTCTGACATTACAAGACTATTAAGAATCATTTTATCTTAAAATGCAGAACTGTAGCTGAGACAAAAACTGTTTGAATAAATCATTAAATAAACTCTATATTTTTGACATATAATTAAAAACAAAAATATATTTTAAGCCCAAAGCTGTTTTGTTTACATAGAAGCAATGATTGATAAATTTCGTAAAATATATAAATAAACAAAAAAAAATACAAGCAACAGCAATGATAAATGATTGGATCTTGGATATGCAATTTACTAAGCCCTTGAGAAGGTACATTGATTGTAGTGAATCATATCAACTGGGCAGTCTTGAATTGTCATACATATCCCTACTAACACATACACACACATACACATACACACACAATCAGAAAGAAATATTATGGTTTTCTTTCTTGAGACTA
This sequence comes from Pteropus medius, assembly GCF_902729225.1. Taxonomy (NCBI): domain Eukaryota; kingdom Metazoa; phylum Chordata; class Mammalia; order Chiroptera; family Pteropodidae; genus Pteropus; species Pteropus medius. Next base: position 22,812,636 of record NW_024356249.1, read on the forward strand.
TAAAGTAATTAAGGTTAAATGAGATTACAAAGAAGAGGCCTTGGTCCAAAAAGGAATAATGTCCTGGTTCCTGACACAGGGTTCTTAAAACCCCTTTAAATAGGGGTGACAGGAGAACATTTTGCTCTAATATTTAGTCTGTGACCCCAGTTTTTAATGCATATCTGCGACCTCAGTTTCTAATACATAGCTCTTAAGACCTTTCTAATTTCCTGAGTGATAGGAACATCTGATACTGAGCTCTTAAATCCCAGAGAATTTCCTGGATGATAGGAATATCTTTCTTTCTAATGAGGTGACACTTGGTGGGCTTCTGGGTGAGTGCAGGTTACAGAAAGAACAAATCATGTTTTTGAAGCTTTAAATCTTCATTTCTATACCCCACTCTCAGAGAGGGAAAATAGCTGAAAATGGAGTTGATAATCGATCATGCTCATGTGATGAAGCCTCCATAAAATATCTCTAAAATATGAAATTTGGAGAGCTTCCAGGTTGATGAATACATCCACTACCAGAAGGATGGTGCACCTGAACTCTACGGAAACAGAAGCTCTTGAACTAGGATGCTTCCCAGTCTTACTCTATGTATCTCTTCATCTGACTGTTCATCTGTATCCTTTATCACGTCCTTTAGGGCATAATAAACTGGTAAATGCAAATAAGTGATTCCCTGAATTGTGTGGGCTGTTCTAGAAACTGACTGAATTCAAGAAGGGGCGTTGTGGGAACTTCTGATTCATAGGCAAGCCACACAGACAAAAGTTGTGGTTGTCTGAGAACCTACTATTTTTAATTGACATCTGAAGTAGGAGGCAGTTTTGTGGGGCTGAGCCTTAACTTGTGGGGTCCGCACTAACTCCAGTTAGTATTAGAATTAAATTGATTTGTAGGACACCCAGCTGGTTGCTGAGAATTGCTTGATGAGTGGCAAACCCATATATCTGGTGATGTAAGTATGATAATAGTGTGATAGTAAAGAAGAAACACACAAATGGAGTGTGTGTTTTTTTTTCCTATATAGTATATATTAGGATACTAGCAAATTTTTTTGATCATTACGCTAAATCCTTTGGAAAGAGTAAAAAAAGACATTTAATATATAGGATATGACTTAGCAGCTGAATTGATTCATCCTCATTTGGTATAAGTGTAGCTTTGAACATTTTTATGAAAATTATGGACCCTATCTCCATAAGAAGGACTAGCAGGCATATGAGTAAAGGGTTTTCATTTTAGAGCAGTCATGGGCTCCAAGGATCTCATTAAGAGCTGCTACTTTCAAATGCCACTTGTTTAAAAAAGTAGATTTTCAGGAATACGGGAAGAGAAAAGTAAATTACAATATGTCCATGTGGTGGAATATTAAACGGTCATTAAAATAATATATTTGAAGAATATCTAATGATATAAAATACTTTTGATATAACATGAATGAAAAAGGAAAAAACTCAATATTTTAAAACCAAAAATGCATGATCAAAATTATGTATTCGTGTCTTTGTCTATGGGTGTGTGCATGTGTGTGTGTAACCCTGGAGGGAACATAAAACTATGCAAATTTTAAAAGCATTCAAAAGTACAGGATTATAAATTATTTCTTTTTTATATACTTTCCTTAATTTTATGCAATGATAGAACTTTTTAATTAAGAAGAAGTTAATGTTAAATGTGTCAAAAGCCTATAGGGAAAAGAGATAACAAGTTATAAAACATAATATACAAAATGAAACATCTTTGGTTCCTCTCTATGCCTTTTCCAAAACATCATCTCTTGCTTCTAAAAAGCCTGGAGAGAGAGATATCATGCGAATCTTTACTATTTTTGCATCAACGAGCCCTAGCTTATGCTAGTTTAGAATATATTAATTCCTCCTAAAATAAAAAAGAATTTGCTTACTTGTTTGTCTGTAAGAAGATATTTCCTCAGGCATATATGATTTACTTGTGAAGATTTAAGCCAGAAGCAATGACTACAGAGAGAAGTAACCTTACAAAGCAGAATCTAATTATTCTTTATATGTATAGCTTTGCTTCATGTATTAGTCATCTGGTATGCAACATATTTAATAATTAGATTTTGCAGAAATTGTAGAAACAATACAAAATGAAGCAATTTAACTACAAATACTTAGTGCAAGGAACGTGATAAATTTAGTCCTTAGAGAGTATTTAATGAACTCTTGTTAAATAGGGGCTTTTAGTTCCTGCAATTTTCATTAAATTCAAGCATTATCTTTAATCTTTCCAAAATTACTAAGAGAAAAAAAAATTCTTGAAGCAAGATAAATTTGTAAATTTTGAAAGGTTCTAATGAATCAGCTATTTAAATTTCTAAGCATCGGTCATAATAAAAGTAAAAATTAAATTTTCATTATGATAGAAAGTGAAATCTAGCACTATAATTTTTAAATAATACATCACTCCTCTACACCTGCCCCCACACTGCTCACCTAAATATTTCAGCCAACCACACTTCACTTTTATTGATTTGTCTCTCCCCACCCTTCCCACTTAAATAATTCAATCACATTTGAGGTCTAAATTGGTTTCTGAAAAAGTAAGATAGAATTTCTTGGTTTGTATGCCAAACATCCCTTCCTCCTTTATTTTGGACACAGAACTCCATTTTTTTCCTCCCTTGGGTTTCTATACCTCAATATGCCATATGCTCTTAGTGAAACTGTCAATCACAGTGCTCTGTGGTCCATCTTTGGCCAAGGGTACATATATTTCTTAATCTAAGCTAATCGCATGCTCCTGTTCAGACACTTGACCCTTGTGCTTTGGTACAAGATCCTAGATGTCTCAATGGCACTGTCCCCCAAAAAGCCAGTGTTCTGATTTCTGATCAAAATCGTTAAAGCTTGTCTGTTTTTTTTTTTTTGTCCTTCCTTAGACTCTATTCAACTTTTCCTTTGTGCAAGCCACCAAATTATCTTTTCATAAGCTATTTTTAGTATGCTTCTAATCAAATAACCATCCCAAGTACAGTTGAGAACAAACAATTTAGTCCATATCAGAATCAGAATATAGGGACTATATCTTCCCACCTACAGAAAGAGTTTGCATTTTCCCTCTCAAAGTACCAAAGACATTATAAAATACAAATTTCCCACTTAGTGTTCAAAACTTAATGAAGTATTTTATTTTTTCATATTTTCTCCTTTGCAAAATAGATGATTATATTAGTATGACCATTAATTTGGGGGGAACTATTGTCTGTGCTTTTGTTCATATATTATCTGATTGTCAATAAAGATCAGGGTATCAAATTGAAAGACTCTTAAGAGTATGACTGCTTTTCTAATATGTCCCAAACTACAACTCTTGGTTCTACAAAGTACTTAGAAAAAAAAAAATAAAAGACATGGAATCCTATACACGATAATTAAGAGGAATAAATGAAGCATTTATCATATGTGATTGCTTTATTTTTAAATGTCACTCAAACATATCATAGCTAATAACAATAATCATATAGTAATAATAATTATAGCTTTTTAAATTGGGTGTCCTTCTCATAAGTTAATTGCTTTGCAGATATCCTTTTGCTTGAAATTTTCAAATACCCTAAGAGGGGTAGTAATATTTATCCTGATATAATGTTGAAGATTTTAAAGCTTAGAGAGGTTAGTAAAGATCAAAGATGTGTATGGATCCCAGGCCTGTCTGAAACCAAAGTCAGAGAATCTTGAACAATTTATTACATGAAATTTTTAGGTACCTGCCTTCTCTCTACTATTCTATTAATGTAATTTTTAATTTGAGTCGTGCCATTGGTAAATCATCTGAGTTATAACATTTTTAATACATATTTTTTATAAAATTTCTCTTTACCTCTTGTCCTTTACTCTCATGTATATCTAAGCATTTATGGAATATCATTTAATAAGAATCTTCCATTAGTTAAATTGAGATGATGGACTCACTAGAGTATCCAAATGCCTTGCATATTTTAATAAATATAAGCATAGCAATCTCTATCAAGGAATCTTGATAGAAAGGATATGCTGTAAATAAATAACTGAGATTAGACTTTGAAAACAGAAAGTGACAGCATTAAAATAATGATTTCCCTTAAACTGGTTGTCTGCATTTATTTTCAAGATATTGCATAGGGGACTAATTAGGTGCAAGTTATCAAGAGGGAGTAAAACAAGAACAGAATAGATTAATTGAACTTATAAAAGTTCCTGGAGATAAAAAATGAATTAGCTTTGGAAGAAGACTTGTGTTTTGAATAATGATTATAAAGAATGACAAACTAAATTAGTTTCCTATTTCTGAAACATGAAATTTTCAGTTTGTGCTTTTGGATCCATATAAAATGTAAATTAAACTGAAATGCAGGCCTCAAAATATAAAAATTAAAAAATCAAAAGAAATCAGGAAATATTTAAGAATAAACTAAATTGTTAATTGTTTACTGTGTAGATAAAACCAAGAAATCCTTTACATACTGTAATTTCCCTGTTTCTTCCACAGAAAAGTTATCACTATTTGACATTAAATGTAGTCACTATGTGATCATACTGACTGTCATTAAATAGTCATAAATTTTCTTGAACACCAGTAATGTTTGATGTTTTCACCATCCTCTACCTCTCTTGAAATTCCTCCTCTCCTTTGGCTAACAGGCCATTATTACATGCAGTTAACTTCTCTTTTCCATGGCCTCTTCAGTAGCTGTTTCTTTCTCTCATTCATTAAATGAAGGTCATCTCCAAACTCAGTCTTTTGTTCTTTTCTCCTGCCAGTCTCTCAGAGAGACAGGGCTAGATGGCCCTGGAGGTTCATTAATTCTTCTCTTTTGATGGATAAATGGAAGTAGGTCATTGTATCAGGGCTGGCTCAATGGATCTTAACTGCCTCTGCCTGATACAAGCTGCTTAGCTTCATCAGCTCCCATGTCTTAGGATATGTTTTCTTGACCAGGAAGCTCCCATTGTAACATGGTCAATGCATTTTTCCTTAGCTCACTTTCAAATTCCTTTTTAATACATAGAGTAGTACTACTTTAAGTTCATTGATTTTAGTCTCTTTATGGTGTTCGGATATGTACAAATTAGGTTCTTCTTTCTATGGGTTAGGGAAACTAGAGAGATGCTTTTCTTTCTTTGATGCCTTTCTGCCTGATTTCTCAAATTAAACTTCATTTTGTGTTTATGCCATGTAATGCTAGTGACCCTTTGCATAACAATCCCTTGGCTTAAGTAATCATTCTATATGATTTCTTACAAAGTCTGTACGCCCAGTCTTGAACCTCTTTTGAATTTTCAGTTTCTTATTTCCAACTATTTTCTTTATTTAACTTATGTTACCTAGGATCAAAGGTCTAAAATTATCTTGTTTTTAATTCCTTTCTCTGTATTGCCAGACATCAAGTCCTATCAACTTTTTTTTTTATATATATTTTCTATACTATCCTTATCTCACTGGCTATAATGATTAATTTTATGTGTCAACTTGACTGAACTATGAGAAGCCCAGATAGCTGGTGAAATATTATTTTTGAGTGCATCTGTGAGGGTATTTGGGATTTTAATTAGTAGACTGTGTAGAGAAAGTCACTCTCACTGATGTGGGTGGGTATCATCCAAGTTGTTGAGGACTGAACAGTAAGTACCAAAAGGTAGAGAAACAACAAATGTGCTCTCAGCTTGAGCTTGACCATCCATCTTCTTCTGCTCTCTGACATTGGCATTCCTGGTCTTTGGGCCTTCACACAGACGAGGGCTTACACCATTTCCATTCATTCCTGTTTCTCAGTCCATTGGAATTGGTTTGAAATTATACCACCAACTTTCTTGGGCCTCCAACCTGCAGAAAGCCAATCATGGCCATGGTACTCCTTAAGTCTCTGTAATCATGTGAACGAATCCCTCAAAATAAATTTATCTATGTCTTTATCTGTCAACTTATCTATCACCTATCTCTATTTCTGTCTGTCTGTCTGTCTGTCTATCATCTATCTCTCATCTCTATCTATCATCTATCTACGTATCAAACCTATCAGTTCTGTTTATCTGAAGAACCCTAAGAAACTAGCCCAATACTTGTTCAGGCATAGACTATTCTTTTAACATTTATTTTATCTCTTTCCAAGCTATCATACACAGTGGACTAACCTTTGTCACGTTATTTCTCTCCCTAAAAGAAATCTGCAAGCACATATTTTCTGCATTCATATTTCAAATAGTTGTGAAGAAACTAAAACTGAAAACATACAGGTAGCCACCTACATACTCAGATATCCCTTTTCTGTTTCCAGATATCTTAATTCTGTAGACTTAAGGAAAAGGAGGACAAAAATATTTTCAACAAGCATCTCAAGCGATTAACATCGGGTAAATCAAAAACCATATTTTGAGAAAGACTGCTTTATGATGTTTCTTTTACTTCTCTGTTTCCCATTTGTCTTCTTCATGAATTCACTGGTACTGCTATGCTGCTCACTGTCCTCTGAACTCACCTTGTAAATTCCTTTCCCCAAGCTTTTTCTTCCAATTTTCACCCTCAATCTCTTCTCATTCCTCTTCCACCTACACTAATCAGAATCAATTGCATTGAACAAAACCAGTTCTTGCATCAAATAAAGTTTCCACTTCCTTCCTCAATCAAGAAGCTATTTAGTTCACCACAACATTTATTTTCTTTACACTCAAACCATGCATGTCTATGTTTCTCTTATAGCAATTAGCCACATATTTCTTTGGTGTTACTTATTTTTATGCTTACACATCATAGCTTCTCCACCAGAATACAAACTTCTTGAAGACAACGATGTCATCTTTCTTATCCCGTTACCTAACTCAGAAAAAGGCTATGCTTATCAAGTACTCAATATATTTATTTAATATATAGTTTTGGGATGATTCTTATCACATAAAAATAATGTTTCAAGAGCGATGTGACAAAGAAATAGATTCATATTACATGTATTTCAACAAGTAAAGGAGCATCGTTGTTGCATGTAAAACAATAACTTAAAAATATTAGTCTACAAGAAAAGTTATATATTTGTATACACACACAAATACAATATTTTCTTGGTTTGTTTTGTTCTTGTAAATCTCTCAATGTGTCCATTAACACAATTTAGGATAGTTTTCCTAAAAATAAAATATATGTCTTTCCTGCATAATTAAATATGAAATAAAGTCCAAATGTCTCATATAAATTATCTTGATTGTACATAATTGTAAGAACACTAGCATTAGTCAAAGAGTAATAATCATTACAAGAGGACCCACAAAGCCATTACCTATTCATGTAATAAAGCAATAGCCTTTACCTATTCATGTAATAAATGTAATAGCCTTTACCTGTTCATGTAATAAGTCACGAATAATAAGTAATATCTGATTTCAGGATCAAAAACTGCACAATCCCAATATCATATGTTGTACGTATATTTACCATTTCTATCTTAGAAGGCAGTAGTTCTGTTATTTGGGCATATATCTAGCATTTGATTATCATTTCATACGTATAATTTGTAAAATGTCTTTGTAAATGTAATGCAATTCATAACCACTGAGAATTATAAAATTATGTTTCTATTAATTAGTCTAGGTCAGAATTACATAAATTCTGGCCAGCATAAATCATAACAAGCTCTAAGAGTAAGTACAATATGTTTTTTGTATATAAATAATAAATGTCAAAAGGTAAAGTTCAATAGAGCAATAGATAACTCGACAGCTTGTCTTTGATAGAAAACATCAGAGCATGCACTGCAGGGTGGAAAAATTAATTTTCTTTCTACCTTCTAACGTCTTCTGGCCGGACTAAAAATCAAATTAACATAAAAGATTAACAGAAAAAAATGACCAAATTTATTATGCATGTAAATACAAGTGTTCCATAAGAATATGAGAACAGATTAGGCAGTTAAGGCTTATATGAATTCTTGAGCTAAGAAGACAGGGGCCGGTGTGGGGGGAGGAGTGTGGTTTGAGACTTCAAAATGCAGGACAGCAATTCATGTGAAGCCAGAAATCAGATGTTTGATAAACAAATGTTTGTTGGGCTGTCTTTAACAATGGGGCACAGAGAGGACTTTGTTCAAATGGGCCTTGCTGGTTTCTTCCTGACTATCATACTAGTTCTTATTAAATTATAGCTATCTATGATAATAGTATCCTTCTTTGAGACAGTTATGGGGAAGTTCAGAAGCTTTTCCTGAATCTTTATTTTCTTAAAAATAACCAGCTTAAAATAACCAATACCACACAGGGCATATTTTGGGATGCCAAATTCTGCTTCCCCTCAGCATCAAACATAATTTACTAGGTAAACTGTCTATTGTACAGGCAAAGGAGTTTTCACTATTTTCCTCTGAAACAGATTTTCTCCATCTCCATACTGTTACCTATACTATTTTCCCCTTCAGGATCCATCTCAAATTGTATCTCCTCTGAGATCAGCCACATAGTACCTGCGTTCCTGAGATGGAAACTGAGCGATATGAAATTGGATAATATTATATCCTTGCCTTTGAGAACTCATAAGCCAGATGTAATTGTTTCCCATGATACAGGAATAATGGATGATTAAGAAGAGTTTCAAAAATGAGATGACTTTTACACTCAGCCTTGTAAAATAGGAGTTTATCTGTGAAACAGTGAGGGTAGGACATTTTAGAGGTAATAGTGCAAGCAAAAGCAGCGAGGTGTAGTTATTCCTTGAGAATAAAGGAAAATAAATCAATGAATGTGGAAACTGAGAAACACATTGCCAAACGAAACAGTATCGAGAAACCCCCTGAAGGTGAGAAAATGAAACTAATGAAGGTTCATTCTATTTATATTCCTTCTATGTGTCCCCCCCCCGCCAGATTTCTTTTTATAATATAAACATAATGTTGAAATTTATTTTGTTGTCTCATTAAAGGGAAGTCTTTTTTTAAATTTCATTAGCATATTCAAACAAAAAATTCCACAGGTTGTTAAAGCTGGTCAAAATAGAATATGTAACTGAGCGAAAAGTGTTCACTTTCCATTTTTTATGAGGTAAAAATACATAAAATGAATCTAATGGCTATCCTAAATCTTTAGTAAAATACTAAAAAGACTAGGGCTGTCTTACTTTATAGTGAAAACCTGACCTTGATTATATAACCATAGACTTCAGAGGGTCTCATAAACAAAATGGATGACTAATATATTTAGGAGATAATTGTGATAATTTTCCTCCATATTTTTAATGGCTAAAATTAATTGCATGCTTATGTTATCCAAATAATGGCTTCTATTTTCCATTTACAGAAATGTTATTTCTGTAATGCATCTGATTTAACAAGTTTTAGCTCTTCTGTCCATAGTTTTATATGCATAGTGACTTAGAAAATGGCAAACAAAACAGAATCGAAAACACCCCTACAGCTGAGAAAAATGAAACTTCTGAATGTTTATCATATTCACATTCCTGCTATGTGGTTCTTTCCCGCATTTTAATAAGGCATAGTTTGCCTCTATTGAAATGGGAGTTTTCTACTGTGGATGAACCTAGAGAGTATTGTGCTGAATAAAATAACTCAGATGGAGAAAGTCAAATACGATATGATTTCACAAAAAATAATTAACAAACACTTCAGAAATAGGCTCATAGACACCGAAAACATTTTGATGGTTGCCAGATGGGAGGAGGTGTTGAGGGTATGGATGAATGGAGGGAAAGGATCAAGAAGTACAAATTGGTAGTTACAAAATAGTCATGGGGGTGTAAATTGTAGCAAAAGGAATATAGTCAATAATATTATAATAATTATGTATGGGTCAGAGCGGTACTAGATTTATCGGGGTGATAGCTTCATCAATTATATAAATGTCTAATCACTATGTAGTACACATGAAGCTAATATAATGTATGTCAAAGTGTAACTGAAAAATTTTTTTTAAATACTTAAAAAAAAGGAGTTTCCAATTGCATAGACGAGGGCTTTATTATCAATCAAATGAATACTGGTCTCAGAAACAGATTATAAGGTTGCAAAAATATGTGTGAATTCGTGAATGAACTCCTCATGAAACATGATTTTCCTTCATATTACATTTAATGAAATATATATTATAACCTATACTCTAATTAAGAAAGGTAAATCACACATCACTGTCACCTGTTCAGCAAATCAATTTCGGGAGGAATATTGCCTTAATGTATTTGTATTCATAAATGTATTAATAAAATTCTGTAACCATTTTAAAATTACATTTTCAACAAAGCTATTTTTCATAATTGAATCATTTTTTGGACAAAGAGATTCAGTTTTTTAAAAACGTAATTTTTTCAACTGAATATACAAGATGCCTAGAATGTTTGAAACAAAAATATCACAAAGGACATTACGGTATCAGTTTTCATAAAGTGATCTCTAAGTTTTAAAGTAATAAAGTTTGAATAGAATTTCTAAAACTGTGGCCACATGTTTATATTAAAAATATAAGGCCATGAACATACCCGAGATACCTGAAAAAATAACTTAACAATCTCCAATGTTGTTATTCACATTATACGAGGAATGCTTTTGGAAGTCAGTTAATCATGAGTAAGAGTCATTAGAATTATTTGTCACAGACCTTCTGTTTGGAACTAGAAAAGCCAAGACAATGAAGTGTATTACACGTTGTACCCTAAAGCAAAATCGTAAAATGAAATCATTAGCATCTGAGTTGTTATAGCATCAGTTTAAGGTTTATCTTAATTGTCCTGTCTTTTCTTCCTGATTGAAAAGCTAGCTATTAACACTTCATAAATCAAACTGAGCTATAAAAGTGCATATTATTGCTTTTGTTCTACATAGAAATATAAGAATGTGGATGATTTTTGTGGCAGTAATATTGATATAAGTTTATGTGAAAGTTCTTCTGAATACAGGTTCCTTGAAGACTTTCAGGCCCAAGAACATTCTATCCTGAACCCAGGGGAGACTGAGGTGGTCTTAGGAGACAGAGATCATAGACAGAAACAAAAGATAATTCTCAATTTTGAAATAACATATTCAAAACATTAATGCATTCACATTTATCTTTCATTCATAAAATGAAGATAATTATTTCATCAAAAATAATGGGAGCCAAAAAAAAACAAAACATGAGAGCCAAAGAAGAAATTATGGATACCTGACAGAATGGGACCAGCAGAAAAGAAATAAAAACTGGGAATCTGGAAGACTAGAGGATTTGCGGTGAAGGACTGAGAAATCAACCTTTACTTTCCATCTATATATGGAGGGAGAGAAATCCTCCAAAGCTCTTCAGAGTCCCTGTAATATCAAGCACTGGGAGGCAGCTCCTAAACACATTCCCATAATCAAGACATTTTACTGGCTCCATCTGTTGTAATGACTACCTAAAATATGACAATGAAAAAGTGATAAGTCTGCTATGGCACAGGAGGTATAGGTGGTATGTATGTCGCATATCTGCATACTGTTAGCCTGATATTCGAATCCCTTCATAATCTGGCCTTAACTTTCCAGACACACTAATTCACTGGACAAACCTTTATTGAGTATATTCATTATTAATTAAACTCATTACAAATGTTTTGACTATATTCTGCTCTCCAGCCACACTGAAATATCAGTATACTTAATATGGATATCGGAATATAATCATAAAAGTCTATTTTTTTATTTTCTACTATCTCCTGTATTCTGCTGATTTGAGATAGTCTTTTCTTCTGCTGTCAAGTGAAAGCTCAAGAAATCTCATGAGTTCTTAAAAAAGTGGTTCTAGTTCATAGAAAGTACTACGATCATGATAAGTTTTAAAAATAAAGATTCTCTAATTCAATATGTCAGTCAATATTCCCATTTCATTTAACGGTAATTTTTTTTCTCTCTTCCTAGCTGTGTTCTTGGAAAGTCTACTGCCTTTAGAGAAGAGGTTGTAAAAGACTTCCTTTTTCTCTATTCATCACTTCCTTGATAGTTTATTAAAAACTGCCTTATTACAATCAGGTTGCCATCATCTGAAGTTGGAGACTGAGGAGAAAAGGTTGGTAAGATAGGTAGGAAAGTTCCCAATTAAATATTGCTATTGAGACACGGCTGAACATGCTTTGGGGCAGACCTGTGTTTAAAAGAGAAATCGTCCATGGGACACTTTCAGCACTGGAGTGCTCTCCTGCAGTAACTTGATTTGGGCAACACTTTTCATTTAATTTGATGTTACCACTTCAGGAGAAATTCCGCAATTCATCCTGAGCTTTTGCTGATTGCATTCTCATCACTCCTCCAGATGACCCTGTTAAATAGGATCTACAAAAACTAATATTTGCATGTGTCCCAAATATGGACCTTGGGTAACATTCACAGGCTCTTTGCCTGCATGATTCTATGAGTACAGGCTTCTTTTAAAGTAGCTGTGATACGCCTCTGTTCCAGCCATCAAAACAGCTTTTCAGCTCTATAGTTTACACTCTGGATTACCTAACAGGTCTCAGACATGAATTCGCTGTGCCCTATGAAACATAGGGACACAGTGGTCTTACTCCAGTTGCTAACATTAAAACTGAGAAGAAAATATGTAACCTCACAATGCCCTTTTTCCGGGGGGAATGCACAACTGGGGGATGAGAAAGATAATGCAATTACTTTACAACTTATTTTCCACAAGACTATTTCAAACAAAAATTTCGCTTAACCTTTTATTTTAAAATTTATCTTTAAATAATTTTT
>NW_024356250.1:0-507 GCF_902729225.1 Pteropus medius
CGTTGATTTTAGTTAGAAACAAATGAGAGAGAACCAAATTAGAGAAGCAGAATTTTGGACATTGTACAATACGCAAATCACGAAATCATGGTCAGATTAATACGGTTCAGGCCAGCATGTTTGATCACTTAGTCTGTTCTCTCTGGTTATCTATGGCTAATGTTCTGATATCAGGATTTGTAATCACCTCCCCCACTGAATCCTTTTATGGAAGTGTGAAAATAAAAATTGGCATATGTTCAAATTCACTTTTTTAAGTGTTAAATACTCTTTATTTGATAATGTACATAAACCACACTAAAATGCCTTTAAGTAAAAAAGCAACAGTTTAGATACAGGGAATTTAATTAAATTGGCATAGTTAGGACCAAAAAGATAAGGTGGACATTGCCACCTTATCTTCGGCCTTTCCTTTTTAACAGGCCAATGAACACAACTTGAAACACAACGAAGTCTTGCTGTTCCATGAGACAGCAAAAGGATATCCTCAGCATTTAAACATATTAA
>NW_024356251.1:0-2110 GCF_902729225.1 Pteropus medius
GGCCCTTCCGTCCATGGGGGCCGTCACCCGCTGGAAAGAGGTCAGCTGGGAGACACTGCAGACAGCTGTGGGTCTGAATTCGGCCTCCGTGCCATAGGAGCTTTGCGATCATCTCTCTGAGCCTTTCATTTCTTCATTTTGAATGCGTCCACGGGGACCATCACGACCATCCCAGGCAGAAAGGTGAGGGCGAGGGAGGTGTCTGCATCCGTCCTGAAGTCTGATTTCCACTACGGAAAGCGGGAAGGAGCCGAGGTCTTAGGAAGGAGCCCCGGGGCCTCTGGGATGAAAAGAGATCATGCTGAATTGTGGCTCTGGAACGCCCGGTGTCCACACTGCGGGGAGGTGGAGGTGCTAGGAGCGGCCTGTCTGATCTCAAATGTCTAAAAAAAACACAGCCTTTTGTTATAAAAATCACCATATATATATAAATATATATATAGAAAGAGAGAGAGAAATCCATAGATAGATAGATAGATAGATAGATAGATAGATAGATAGATAGATAGATAGTTAGATAGATAGATGAATAGATAGATAGATATAGAGATATCTATAGATACAGATAAAGATATAGATATAGATATATCTAGGGGAGCTCTGGCAAAAAGCACTCTACAGACGTGCATTTTGAGCCAAGTCTGAACTTCGAAAGGCTCACTTGCGGCCAATACACAGCGCTCCCGGGGCCTTGGGCTCTGTGGGCGATGCTCGGTCATCTACTTGTACTGGGGTACCGAAGTTGGAGGAGCACTCACTGACACTTTGAGCTCCTAGAGGTACAAACTACGTCTCATTCGTCTCTGTATCCTCTTGCAGGGTTCAGGGCCACCACAGACAGCGTAGCCAGGGATGCTTTGGCCCCTCCGTCCATGGGGGCCGTCACCCGCTGGAAAGAGGTCAGCTGGGAGACACTGCAGACAGCTGTGGGTCTGAATTCGGCCTCCGTGCCTTAGGAGCTTTGCCATCAGCTCTCTGAGCCTTTCATTTCTTCATTTTGAATGCGTCCACGGGACCATCACGACCATCCCAGGCAGAAAGGTGAGGGCGAGGGAGGTGTCTGCTTCCGTCCTGAAGTCTGATTTCCACTGCGGAAAGCGGGAAGGAGCCGAGGCCTTAGGAAGGAGCCCCGGGGCCTCTGGGATGAAAAGAGATCATGCTGGTGTGGCTCTGGAACGCCCGGTGTCCACACTGCGGGGAGGTGGAGGTGCGAGGAGCGGCCTGTCTTCTGTGGTAGAGCAGGGGTCCAGGCAGGTTTCCTTCGAAAATCCACCATATACATATATATGCATATAGATGAACATATATATGCATATATATGTATATGGTAGCTTTGACAAAAAGCTCTCTGGTGACGTCCATTTCGAGCCAGAATCGCAGACTTCCGAGAAAAGGCTCACTTGCGGCAAATGCACAGCCCTCCGGGGGACTTGGGGCTCTGTGGGCGATGCTCGGTCATCTGCGGGTACTGGGGTAGCGAAGTTGGAGGAGCACTCACTGACACTTTGAGCTCCTAGAGGTACAAACTACGTCTCATTCGTCTCTGTATCCTCTTGCAGGGTTCACGGCCACCCACAGACAGCGTAGACAGGGATGCTTTGGCCCCTCCGTCCATGGGGGCCGTCACCCACTGGAAAGAGGTCAGCTGGGAGACACTGCAGACAGCTGTGGGTCTGAATTCGGCCTCCGTGCCTTGGGAGCTTTGCGATCAGCTCTTTGAGCCTTTCATTTCTTCATTTGGAATGCGTCCACGGGGACCATTGCGACCATCCCAGGCAGAAAGGTGAGGGAGAGGGAGGTGTCTGCTTCCGTCCTGAAGTCTGATTCCACTGCGGAAAGCGGGAAGGAGCCGAGGCCTTAGGAAGGAGCCCCGGGGCCTCTGGGATGAAAAGAGATCATGCTGAATTGTGGCTCTGGAACGCCCGGTGTCCACACTGCGGGGAAGTGGAGGTGCTAGGAGCGGCCTGTCTGATCTCAAATGTCTAAGGAAAACACAGACTTTTGTTATAAAAATCACCATATATATATAAATATATATATAGAAAGAGAGAGAAATCCATAGATACATAGATAGATAGATAGATAGATAGATAGATAGATAGTTAGATAG
>NW_024356252.1:0-1228 GCF_902729225.1 Pteropus medius
ACTCTGGGGCTAAAAATGGACGTTCTCATTTTGCCTGCAAAATTATAGGCTTGGCAGGTGCTCCGGGCCACCAAGGCCTCCACTGCCAGTGTCCCCAAGCAGTTTGCTCTCCTCCAAAGGAGCTACGTGACAGGAAGTGACCAAGTGCATTTAATGTTTAGGTAGTAGATACTGAGGCCACCAAAGCTGTTCCGGACCAAAGATGTAACACATCTTTGAAAAATCAGTACTTTCCCTGTGTATACTTTATGACGTTGTTTATGTTGTTACTGCTGTTTATGAACTGCACTCCAAAAGCAAGACCCGTCCAAGTCTTTCAAAATCAGAGATGCTATAGCAGATTTTCTCAGCGTCAGCAGTCGGCGGTACTGACGCTTGGGGGCACTTGTCTGTTGTGGGGGCCGTCCTGGGCCCCATAGGCTGGATAAGCAGTGTCCCCGTCCCCCAAGCTCTAGATGCCAGCAGCGCCCAGCACTGCCGCTCAATTCGTGTAAACAAAAAAGTTCTTTAAACATTGCCAAGAGTCCTCCAGGGAGCAAAACCGGCCTGTCTGAATTACTGTGTTAGATCCAAATAATGGTATCACTTGCAAAATGCAGGCATTGAAAAGTTTACGGTAAATCTGCTTGCTGTCCTCAAACTATCGTTTCAGTGAGAGTTATGGGGGGACGGGGGGCGGGGAGTAAGGGCCAGAACAACACCTAAGCCCCTGTCTCTTATAAAGGGTATGCATACATATGGACATTTCCTTCTCCTTAGAAAATCTCTGGAAAGAAGCCTAAGACACAGTTAAACCATGCTTGCCTCTGGAGACGGGGTTCTCATTTACACTCTACCCTTTGAACTGTTTGCGATACTGTTTTCCTTATCGATCATTTAAAAAATAACTTTAATAACCATATTTTTAAAAGGATAATATTCACTATGTTTTTTCAAGAAAAAAAAAGCTAGGGTTTTCTTCTTCATTTTGTACTCAAATTGGAGTTGAAATGGGGTTATCAAATCCATTCGAACCCCCAAAACCTCAAATAGGGGAGACATGTCCAAAGGCTCGATGTCACCACCGAGGCCAGCCTCAGTCAGCCCTGGCCTTGGGGCCTGGTAACTGTCACTGCCCGTGTTGGGTGGAAATCAGGAGAAAACATGGGGGGGCCGTGACGGCGCCCACAAGCGAATGCTTGCTGTGTGGCAGGCCTAGCCCAGGCCTCATTTAGGACAGACGCTGGCA
>NW_024356253.1:0-1432 GCF_902729225.1 Pteropus medius
AGGGTTAGTGTTAGGGTTAGGGTTATTTTTAGGGTTAGGGTTAGGTTTTGGGTTAATGGTTAAAGTTGTGTTAGGTTTAAGGTTAGGGTTAGGGTTAAGGTTATTGTTAGGTTTAGGGTTAGGAATAGCATTATGGTTTAGGTTAGGGTTACAGTTATGTTTTGGGTTAGGGATAGGGTAACAGGTTAGACTTAGGATTAGTGTTAGGGTTAGGAATTCAATTAGCTTTAGTTTAGGGTTACGGTTAAGGTTAAGTTTACTTTACAGTTAAGGTGACATTTAGGGGTCGGGTAAGAGTTTAGATTTTGATTAGCGTTAGGGTTTGTGTTAGCGTTAGGGTTACGTTTAGGTTAACGTTAGGGTTAGAGTAAGGGTTAGTGTTAGCGTTAGGGTTTAGGGTTAGGGTTATGGTTAGAATTAGGGTTTGAACTAGGGTTTAGGGTAAGGTTAGTGTTAGGGTTAGCCTTAGCGTTAGCATTTGAGATTAGGGTTAGGGTTAATCTTAGTGTAAAATATAGGGTTAGGGTTAGATTTAGGGTTAGGATTAGCTTTAGATTTACGGTTAGGATCTGGGTTAGTGTTAGTGTTAGAGTTACATTTAGGTTTGTTTTAGATTTAGTTTTAGGTTTAGGGTTAGAGTTAGTTTTAGCGTTAAATTAGAGTTAGGGTTAGTTTGGGGGTAAAGGTTTAAGTTATGATTATTGTTAGTGTAAAATTTAGAGTTAAGGTTAGGATTAGGGTAGGGTAAGAGGTTAGAGTTAGGATTAGTGTTAGGATTATGGCTAGGGTTACATTAAGGTTAGGGTTAGGTTTAGGGTTAGGATTAGGTTAGTGTTAGGTTTAGCTTTAGGTTTAAAGTTAGGTCATGGTAAGGGTTAGGGTTAGGGTAAGGGTTCAGGTTTACGGCTAGCTTTAGGTTTAGTTTTAAGGTTAGGGTTAAGATTAGGTTTAGGGATAGGGTAACGGTTAAGGTTAGGATTAGTGTAAGGTTTAGGGTTACTATTAGGGTTAATATTAGCGTTAGGTTTAGGGTAAGGGTGTAGTGTTAGGGTTATACTTAGTGTAAAATTTAGGGTTAGGGTTAGAATTAGGGTTAGGATTAGCTTTAGATTAGGTTTAGGATATGGGTTAGGGTAAGTGTTAGCGTTATGTTTAAGGTTTGGGGTAGACTTCGGGTTACGATTACTGTTGGAGTTAGCTTTAGAGTTAAATTAGGCTTAGAGTTATGTTTTTGTCCGTGGTTAAGTTTAGGGTTACTGTTAGATTAAATTTAGGGTTAAGGTTATTTTTAGGTTTAGCATAAGAGGTTAGTTTTAAGATTAGTGTTAGGGTTAGAGTTAGGGTTAGGGTTAGGGTTAGGGTTAGAGATAGAGTTAGGTTGGGTTTAGAGTTATGGTTTGGTTTAGGTTCAGAGTTATGTTTAGGGTTAGTG
>NW_024356254.1:0-6610 GCF_902729225.1 Pteropus medius
GCCATTGCCATCCTGGACCCATTTGTCCAGCTGGGGAGACTGAGGCTTGCAGAGGCGAGGGATTTGCCCAGGATCACACAGCACGCTGCCCGAGCTTGCAAGCCCCTGGTCTCCACCCCTTCCATGCCCCAGCCAGAGGGACCGTGGGCAAGGAGGGTGGGGGCTGGCGGAGGAGGACTCCAGGAGGCTGGGGCAGGGGGTGAAACTGAGGCAGCCTGTGGCAGGGGGTGGGGCCTCCTAGCAGGGCACGTACCCCCACCACCGCGGGCTCCAGCCTGCCAGGCGGGAAGGGGCCAGCCGAGGACAAGACCAGGGGACTCCGAGAAGGGGAGCGAGTCGTCCTAGGCTGCAGAGCCATGAGGACAGAGCCCGATGGGTCCAGAACCGGGACTCTGGCTCCCAGCTTCTGGCGGAGCTAGGGAGGGGGCGAGGGAGGCCTGACACTTGACCTCAGGTCAGGGGTCGTGCTGTGCTGGCTGCAGGCCTGTGGCTATTGGCAGACGGTGTCCGGGGCAGTGGCGGGACCCCAGAGCCCCCGGTGCCCTGTGGCGTTGGGAGGTGGTGGCCGAGGGCAAAGTGGCCCAAGGATAAGCCCGAGGCCCAGACTCACAGACGCTCGAGAGTCCCAGCCGCTGTGGGTCTCCAGAACCACAGAGCGAGCGTGGGGCTTCGGCTGCTGTGAGTAGGCCCTCTGCAGGGCAGCCGCACGTCCCACCTCGGCTGAGACCAGAGGCCACCACACTGACCAGGCCCGGCTGCCTCCAGCCACAGCCCAGCCTCCTGGGGACCCTCCAAGGCTGGCCTGGTCACAGCTCAAGAGGCCCTGACCGTCCTCCTCCGTCCCCACTCTGGCCTCAAGCCCCAGCCGGGGTCCAGACGGGTGCTCACTTGGTCAGGGTCACCTAGGAGCTGGGGCGGCCCTGGGTCTCCCCGCTTTGGGCTTCGGGGCCCCCGCAGCCAACTCTCTTAAGTCCTGGCGGTGTGAACACCCCCCCCACTTAGTGCTCAGAGCGTGGGGCGTTTCCTCTCTCCCCCGCCTCCCCCGCCACATCTCACCCTATGGGTGGCTGGGAATGTCCCCATTACTGCAGAAAATAAAGCTGGTGCAAACGACGGGGTGCCCCGCCCGCTCAGCCCTTCCCCAGCCCCCTCCATCTCGCCTCTGCAGGGGGTGCCGCCCCAAGTGGTAGCCTGGAGGGAGGGGACACACGGCAGGCAAGGACAGCACCTTTGCTTCTGCGTGCTCCTTGTTGCCTCCTCCTGGCCAGGGGGTCTCTGGGGACCGGAGAGGGTGGGACGAGGCTAGCAGAACTCCAAGGGGAGGCCTCCAGGGTGCTGCCAGAGTGGGGAGCAGTTGGATCCAGTGGCAAAGGCAGAGAAGGATGAGGGTGTCCAGGCAGGGGCTCGGCAGTGACACAGGGTGGAGGTGATGTAGAAACCTCAAACTTGGGCTTTGGCAGGGGAGCAGTGGGGGAGCCTGAGGAAGGGCCTAAGCCGAAGGGTGGGCGCAGCTGGGTTTGAAGTCGGAAAGAACTTTCTGGGGCTGGTATTGGGGGGCATGACAGGGAGGTGACAGACTGAGGAAGGACTCTTGAGGGAGCCGAGGTTATGGGGGAGGCGAGGCCTTCAGTGTGGGCAAGCTGGGAGGGCGGGTCTGTGGGGGACCTGCATAGGCCGGACCCCGGGTCACGGGCCTAAAGGCACCCCAGTCCCTCTCCACAGAAGGGAGGGAAGGGGGAGCAGGAACCCCTGAGACTCATGCAGACCCAAAACCTCCAGAACATAGAACCTGTTTTCTAATGAACATGACGTTTGAGGTGGCTGATTGGTGGAGATGGCACCATCGTCCTCATTTATCTCAGCCTGCGACGGCACCCCCCTCACCATGAAATCTTCCATGCCCCCCACATCCAGTTGCCCTCCTGGTGTGTCCCTCCCCACATTAGTGCCCTCTGATCAATGTCCCTCCCCACATCAGTGCCCTCCTGATCAATGTCCCTCACCAGTGTCCCTCCCTGATCAATGTCCCCTCCCCCATCAGTGCCCTCCTGATCAGTGTCCCTCCCCCCACATCAGTGCCCTCCCTGATCAATGTCCCTCCCCACATCAGTGCCTCCCTGATCAATGTCCCCTCCCCCCACATCAATACCCCTCCCTGATCAGTGTCCCCCTCTCCCACATCAATTGCCCTCCTGATCCAATGTCCCCTCTGCCATCAATTGTACCCTCCCCTGATCCAGTATTATGGATGTCCCCTGATCAATTACCACCCCCCACCCTTCATCTTTCACCATCAGTCCCTTCAGTCCTGAGACAGCTATCACTTTGGCCCCCAGTGGGGGTTCTGAGGGCTCTGACACCCCGCCCCCTCCCGCATGTGATGGGGTCCCCCTGGCTGAGCAGTTCACACCAGACTCTTTCTGCCCAGAGCCCATCCCGCCTGTGCTCAGCAGATGAGTAAACGAGGGGGCGAAGGGGTTAGGCCCAGGGCCACACGCCGCCAGAGCCTGGACCTCACCCCTGGCACGGCGCTGCCTCAGTCTCCCCCTGACGAAGGAGAGGGCGTTGAGTCGAGGGTGCCCCCCCATCACTGGGGCCAGAGCCTGGCAGCCGGCCTGGGAAGGGAGGAAGGAGAGAGGAAGGGCCGAGGGGAGGCCGGCCACCACTGGGGAGGGCCACGCCCAGCGTCTGTCTGGTTGCCAGAGGAAACCAGACATGAGGTAATGGCCAGGACGAACTTGAACTTGGCTGGAGGTGGGGGCTGGGAGCCGTGGCGCCAGTCCGGTGGGACAGCCCGCAGCTGCAGGCAGCCTGGCTGAAGTCCTGGGTGGTGGGGTACTGCTGGTTTGCAGCACCGCTGACCTCGGGGAAGGGGGGTGGTCCCGAGGCCCACCCCAGGCCGGCAGGCCAGGTGCATTTCCAGGGGCAGGTTCTGCACTGCAGCTTCCCTGTGGAGCCAGAGGCCGAAGCTGCCCCTGCCGCTGCCGGCTTGGCCTTTCTCCCGGGGTGTAGGGGCCATGACTCCCTGGAGGGCCAAGGCCGGGGGAGGGGGGCGCGGTCAGCCTGGGAGGGGGCGGAGCCAAGACTGGAACCTCCCAGCCCCGTGTCAGCAGGCACTGCCCTTCTCATGATAGTGGCCTCAGGAAATGACTTCCCTGAGCCCAGTTTTCTCCACTGTGAAAGAGGGTCCCTCCTTCACAGGGGTTTTGGGAGATCATTAAATGTTTCTTTCAAAGAGAAGAAACAACCGACCGTGGTCCCAGTGCTTGGACAGGTGGCGCCATACGATGCCCTTGGAGGCAGAGTGAAGCCATATCCCCACCCCCCCACCCCCGTTTACACTCAGAGCCATGAGGCTCACGGTTCCCCTTGCCTGATTTAGCGAACAACAGCAGGACATTCAGGTGGATTCGAGTTCCAGAAAAGGGAGGATTAACAAAAACAAAAAAAAAGCAAATTTTTTTTTTTTTTGGTGTAAGTATATCCCAAAAGTTGCAAGGGGTATACTCAGACCACAAGGTGTGTAGGGAGTTCGGACTTCACTGGGCGTCCCGTGTTTTACCTGGCAGCCCGTTGAGGGGTAAAGCCACTTGCCCAGGGTCACCCAGCGGGTGACGATAGGTCTGGGATGGGGGAGACAGTGGCCCCGGGTCCCAGGTGGGCTGAGCTGGATGTGGGCAGCGGCTGAGCCTGACCACTCTCTCTCTCTCTCTCTCTGTCTTTCTCTCTCTCTCACTCTCTCTCTCGCTCTCTCTCTCTCTCGCTCTCTCTCTCTCCCCTCGCTTCTTCGCCGTCCCGGCCAGTCCTGGTATCTGGGGTAAGAAGGATTTCTTCCCACGCCCTGCTCCTTCGTCCCGGGGGGCGCCGCACAGCCGACCCCTGGCCCACGTTTTCGGTGGAAAGTTAGAGCAAGCGAGAACGCCCCGCCGACCCCCAGCCCGGCCGAAAAGACAAAACACACAGACACATCCACGCCGAAAAAAAAAAAAGAAAAAAGCCAAAAAAAAAAAAATAAATAAAAGACAAACGGGAAAAAAAAGAATCATACAAATAAACCCACCCAAGCAAGAAGACAAAAGGTAAAGACGGCAAAGCTTCAGACTCTCGGGCCACTGCGGCTGGACCTGCCACTCCTCGGGAGAGGGCGCGGCGACGCGGCGACGTGCGGACGACGGACGCGGCGACGTGCGGACGTGGCGGACAGTGCTGCAGCAGGGGTCTCCCTAAGTTATTCATCTCTCGCTGCTGCTCCGGAAGGTGAGCGCAGCCTGGCGCCCGTGCCCAGGCCCCGCGGGGCAGGGCACCCAGCAAGGCCACCTCTCCCCCCCGCCCCCACCGGCACCGCCTCCCGGACGCTGGCCGGGCCTCCCTGTGGAGGCCGGGGTGGGCAGGGACGGGGCAAGGGCAGAAGAGGGTGTGGGAGACGCCGGGCGTCACCGGGGGACAAGGACACATGGCAGATTCCTTCTCAGGAGGGTCCTGCGGTCGGTCGGTCGGTCGGTCGCGGGACCTCCACCCGCCCCAGTGCGTGTGCTGGGCTGGCTCGGGACTCGGTCTTTCTGCCCCACACCTGCCCGCTTGGGAGGAGAAGTCTATGCAATTGCCCCCCAGCCCCACCCCACGGCACAGGAGGCCCCAACCGCCCCGCCCCCACCCGCCTGCTCCACACCCATGGGAGGGATCCACGTTGCACACACTGTAAGAAATGCACTTTCCGAGGGAGGGGCGGGGAGGGGTGGAGTGGAGAGACCCAGAGCCCCCCAAGAAAGGGTATAGCCTGGAGTCTCCATCCACCCAGCCCTGAGAGGGGAGGACCCGCCACCAGCTTGGCCGGGGGAGGTGGGAGGTGGGAGGTGAGAGCGAGTGGATTAAAGTGCCTGACTCCCGCCGCCCGCCCCCTTGCCCCGCTGAGCCGCCGTGGCCCCGAATATCCACACCCCCTCCCCCACAACCTGGCCACCTCTAGTCACTGACCCCTCATTGCTATGCTCCCCTCAGAGCTAGAGAGATGTGACCCCTCCCCCCGTGGGCCCAAGGGGCAGAGCGGGGCGTCCCCTGAGCGTCCCTCCATGCTGGGGCGTGGGGGCGGTGTCTGGGGAAGCCCGTGTGCCCCCCCACGCCTCCTCTGCCAGTGCCTTACATCCTGGAGCGACACCCCCTCCCTGGTGCCTCTCAGCCCAAAGGGGGACCACGGTTTGCACTTTTATCTCCCCCCAGAGTGGGGCACAGCCCGGGGGGGTGCGTTGCAGCTGGGCCCCCAGAAGGAGTGCAGTCCTTGCAACCCTGGACAGGTGGGGGTCCTGGCGGGAGGCGGCCATGGGGGGACCTCCCGTCTGCGAAGCGTTTCCGTTGAGCCGCTCCAAAACACTAAGCTGGGGACACCGGGTGCACCCCAACCCGGCGCCCTGGCCCCACCCCTGCCCCCACCCCGGAAGGCCATCTTGGGCGGGTGGACTGGGAGGGGGTGTCCTAGGGTCGCTAGGCCCAGACACGGAGCCCCACCCTGGCCCATCTGCCTGAGCCCCCACCGGCCGCCTCCATGCCTGGCGCTGGGGAACGTCTCCCCCACCCACTGACCCACCTGCCTCGCCAGCCATGAACTGGCAGGGCCTCGCCTCTTCATATCTGCTCCCAGCCTGCCCCTCCTCCCCGCACCTCAGGCCCCGCCAGCCTCCCCCCACCTCCAGAAACCAGACTTTCCTCCCAGACCAGCCCAAGGGGCTTGGCGAACCCACTTGATCATAAAGAGAAAGACCCAAGACCCTTCCCCACTGCCCCTCCTCCTATTGTCCAGAGGGGTTCAAGGACCCTTGGTTCTTCTGTCCGTCCCCAGGGCCCCTCCACCAGGTGGCCTTTGGGGACCAAAGCATGGGCCGCTCTTTGGGAGGGCAGGAGGGGTGGGTTTTGCAGCTGGGGTGTCCAGAAGCTTCTCAGCCGGGAACCGTAGGGTGCGGGCAGGCGGGGAGGGAGGGGGCGCCCGGCAGCCCCCAGCGACCTAACTTTGCATGGTGCTTCGTCAAGGCCTCCTGTGACCTGGCTCCTGCCGGCAGCTCGCGGCGCCTGACCCTGCATGGCAAATTATACCTGGCTCTGTCTCCCGTCCCCAGACCCCCCGGCCCCTACCACGCCCCCTCCTCTTTAAAAAAAGGATACAAAAAAAAACCTTAAAAAAAGTCCATGTTTCCTAATTTGCACGAAATTTTCTACCACATGATGTGCCTTGCCTTCCGAAAATAAGTATTACCTTTAACAATATCAGCGCAAAGGTAGCTAGCTGCATGCCCTGCTCGTGTAGTTAAAAAGAAAAAGACAAACAGTGACATGAAATAAAAAGTAAAAATGGAAAAGGGATGTATTTCTATTTGTAAAAAAAAAAAAAAATAAGAAGAAGAAGACTTTTTAAAAAAAAAAGGAAACTCACACGCTAAAAAAGCAGCCCCCGGAGCACTCGCTCCACGTCCTGCCTGCGTCCCGCTGCCCTGGGCTCTGTCACCACAGCTCCTGCTGCATTGGGGGTGCTCCCTGGTGCTCCGCCACCCCAGCCCCACCCCCGGGCTCCTCGGGGGTCCTTTCCGAAGCCCCCGCCCGCAGCAGCAGACAGACCTCAGGG
>NW_024356255.1:0-1457 GCF_902729225.1 Pteropus medius
ATAAGGGAGCCACTAGGAACCAACAGGGGTGGTGGACAACCCCAGATGAAAAAATCGGGCTCTCATGGCCCATGGAAGGACTCTCCTCCACCACCTACACCAGACCACACACCTAGGGCCAACTAAGATGCTCCAAGCTTTAGATCCCTACTTTCACTTGTTAGAAGGGAGAAGAACTGCAGAGGAGATGGCCTCACGATGCCCGGCTTGTGCCCAAGTTAATCCAAAGAAGGGGAAGATAGAAGAACCTAGGCATAGGGAAAGAGAAACTTATCTGGGGGACCACTGGGAAATTGATTTCACTGCGGTAACCCTGACCGTGGAGGTGGGGGGAGCTACGAATATTTACTTGCTTTTATAGACACTTTTTCAGGATGGGTAGAGGCCTTCCCTACCAGGAAAGAGACTGCCTTTGTAGTTACTAAGAAACCACTACAAGAAATTCTCCCTCGATTTGGTCTTCCAGGAACTTTAGAGTTGAACTTTAGGGCCAGTCTTCATAGCAAAGATATCATAACAATTGGCTAGCTACCTAAATTTGCAATGGAAACTCTACTGCGCCTACCGGCCCCAGAGTTCGGGCCAAGTAAAGCGAATGAATCGGACCCTAAAAGAGACATTAGTCAAGTTAGGATTAGAAACTGGTAGGACCTGGGTAGAACACCCCTTTGCTTTTCTCCAAGCCAGGTGTACTCCATATATTAGTGGATTCACCCCATTCGAAATTTTCTTTAGAAAACCCCCACCTTTAGCACCTAGAATAGAAGATGAGAAAAAGAACTACATAACCTTGTCTTACTTAAGTCTTTACAGGCCCTTCAAAGTGTACAGAAGGAGATTTGGTCCAGGGTTCATGCTGCCCACTCAGCCCCAGGGGATAGACTTCCCCATCAGTTTCAGCCTGGGGACTCTGCGTGGATCCGGAAGTTCACTTCCAAGGGACTAGAACCCAAATGGAAAGGACCTTTCACTGTCTACCTGACAACGCCCACTGCAGTTAAAGTAGATGGCATCCCATCATGGATTCATCACTCCCACGTGAAGGCATCACGAGAGTGGACAGCTCAGGAAGATGGGCCCTTAAGACTAAGACTCAAGCATACATAAGTATAACCCTTTGTTTCTTCCTTTTTTCCTCTTTAGCCCAGGCACTCGACCAGCCACAACCAAAATCAGAAGGAGCATTAATAACTTTGCTAATGACAATACACAAGGTCTTAAATAAGACCACCCCAGACATAGGACAAGATTGCGGGTTGTGCCTAAACCCAAAAACCCCCTTACTATGTCGGGGTAGGAACTCCCCTAAACTTAACTGACCTCAGCAGGCTAGAACTTCAAGTCAATTCACTAGCAGAAGTAGTCCTCCAAAATAGAAGAGGTTTAGATTTATTATTCTTAGAACAAGATAGATTATATATGGCTCTAGGTGAAACCTGTTGCTTCTATGCCAATAA
>NW_024356256.1:0-450 GCF_902729225.1 Pteropus medius
GATGACCCCGCCTTCCTCCACCAAAATAAAGAAATGAAGGGCAGCTGCGGGGTCGGGCGGCGGGGGAGCTGGGGACACCGGAGCAGCTGGCGGGCGGACGCGCCTCAAGGTGCCAGGGGTCGCGGTGAGCGCGCGCGCGCGGCGCGGGCTCGGAGGCGGGGCGCACGCCGGGCGGGGGGAAGGGCTCTCCTTTGTAAGCAGAGCCCGGGCGCGCGCGTGCGGGCCCGCGCCCGCCCCTTCCCCGCGCTCGCGCCCGCCCCTTCCCCGCGCCCGCGCCCGCCCCTTCCCCGCGCCCGCGCCCGTGCCGCGCCGCGCCGCGCGGGGCTCCGGAGGTCGCGCAGCCTGCTCCGAGCGGCGGTGGCCTCGGCCTCCAGAGCCCCCGGTGGGCGGCGGGCAGCGGAGGCCGGAGTGGGCTCGTGCGCTGCCGCGCGTCCTCAGCCGCCCTCCCCA
>NW_024356257.1:0-562 GCF_902729225.1 Pteropus medius
GATGATGTATAAGAGCAACCGGTACTACTACTATTATACTACTACTATATGACTACTGTACTTCTACACTATACCACTACAGCACTTACTACTACTACCATATTGGACCACTACTATATTATACTATACTATCACTATAGTACTACTGTTACTACTATTGTGTTACTACTATACCATGTTACTACTATTACTATAATTATGGATTACTTCTGTAACTAAAGATAAAAGTATTTTGCTCAACTACAATGATTTCTCCAAAGTGATTGAAAGAGTATAGCACCCAAGGCTATACTTTCTACAAGCCTATAAAGAATAACTATGTCATAAAAATCAGATTTCTGGTCATTAAATAAATTATTACGAAAATAAAATGAGTTAAATTTTCTTTCCAACACATCTCTCTTTAATAAATAATCTCAGAGCTGACTGAACCTAAAGATATAGTTTCCAATTATATGAGCAACAAGATTCAGAGAAAACTTTTAAATTAGAAGACTATTTCTAAATACTGCCTTATCTCCTTCCTGTTATATTTACTAAAATATATGTTAACCAAGGATTA
>NW_024356258.1:0-1275 GCF_902729225.1 Pteropus medius
AAGCCCAGGAAGCAAGAGAGTCCCAAACAAGATCAACCCAAAGAGGCTCACATCAAGGCACATTTTAATTAAAATGCCAACAGTTAAAGACAAAGAGAAAATTCTAAATGTGGCAGAGAAAAACAATTAGTTACCTAAAAGGGAGCTCCTGTAAGACTGTCAGCTGATTTCTCAACAGAAACTTTGCAAGCCAGAAAGGATTGACATGAAATATTCAGAGTGATAAAAAACAAGGGACTACAACCAAGACTGCCCTATCCATCAAGGCTATCATTTAAAGTTTTAAAAGAAATAAAATCTTTCCAGACAAGACAAAGCTAAAGAAGTTCATCATCACCAAATCAGTATTACAAGAAATGTTAAAAGGATTTCTTTAAGAGGGAAAAAAAGGACATAAATATAATAAAATGGCAACAACTATTTATCTATCATAATCTCTTTAAATTCTCCAATCAAAAGACAAGGGATAGGCTGAATAGATAAGAAAACAAGACCCATACATATGCTGTCTACAAAAGACTCACTTCAAATCAAAAGCACACACAGACTAAAAGTAAAGAGATGGAAAATGACATTTTATGCAAATGAAAACAAACAAATAAACAAAAAGTTGGGGTGGTAATACTTAGACAAAATAAACTTTAAAACAAAAGCTATAATAAAAGACAAAGAAAGACATTTTATAATAATAAAAGGATTAATCCAAAAAGAGGATATAACTTTTCTAAATATGTATCCAACATAGGAGCAGTTAAATATATAGAGCCGATACTAACAGAAATAAAAGGAGAAATTCACAGTATTAGAGTAATGGTAGAGATTTTAACACCCTCAGTAACAACAATGAATAGATTTTCTAAACAGAAAATCAACAACAAAAAAATGGCCTTAAATGGCACATTAGACCAGATGGATTTAATTGATATTACTAGAGAATTTCAATCAAAAGCAGCAGAATATATATTCTTTTCAAGTGTATCTGAAACATTTTCCAGAATAGACCATGTATTAGGTCACAAAGCAAGTCTCAATAAGTTTAAGAAGATTAACATCACATCAAGTGTTTTATTTGACCACAAGGGTATAAAACCAGAAACCAATTACAAGAACAACAACAAAAAAATCCGAAAAAACACACAAACACACAGAGGCTAAATAGCATGCTATGAAACAATGAATATGTTAACCATGAAATTAAGGAAGAATTTAAAAGATACTTTGAGCCAAATGAAA
Source organism: Pteropus medius (assembly GCF_902729225.1). Taxonomy (NCBI): domain Eukaryota; kingdom Metazoa; phylum Chordata; class Mammalia; order Chiroptera; family Pteropodidae; genus Pteropus; species Pteropus medius. Next base: position 1,234 of record NW_024356258.1, read on the forward strand.
ATAAAAACAAAACCTAAAATTTATGGGACACAGTAAAAGCAG
>NW_024356259.1:0-3343 GCF_902729225.1 Pteropus medius
CACCCGCGAACACAATCACCTTCTTACCTGAGAAACGACGGCAGGCTGGGTGCCGACCTCAGCACGGCACGCGAGCTTCGGGAAAGCCCATCACGTAAGCTTGGCGCCGAGGGCTAGCCACGGGCGGGGGCGGCGCCGGCTGCTCCCTTGGTGTTGCGGTTTGCAGGCAGTTTTCACGGCTCCATGACGACTGTCGGTGAGTGGCGACGCCAGCCCAGGGCCCAGAGGAAGGCTGAGCCGACTCACGCGGAAGCTGCTGTCTGTTCTCCAGGGACCTGGAGGAGGAGGTCAGCTCCAAACAGGAGGGCCTCGGCTGCGTGAGTGTGGTTGTGAGCCCAGCACACGGCGGGCTCCTAATAAGGGTGAAGTTAGCGTGTGCGTGCGTGCTTACATGCGTGTGTTTGACCATCTATTCATCTACACACGCAACACTCACAGACACTTGTTATCCATCTAGAGACACATGCACAAACACACTCACGGGCCTATCCTTCCCTCCTAGACAGACACACGTGCACACGCACACACGCATTCAAACGTCCATCCACCTGTTCATCCATCATCCATTAGACATGGACACATATACACTCACAAATAGCAGTTTGTCCATCTGTCCATCATCCATCCATCCATCATCCATCATCCATCCATCTGTCCAGCTCCGCCTGTCACACTCGTCCATTCATCGTTCGTCCATCACTGTCCATCTGTCTTGTCCATCACCCATCCATCACCCATCATCGATCCTGCATCATCATCCATTCAAATAAATCCATCATCATCCATCCATCCATCATCCATCCATCCATCATCCATCCATCCATCATCCATCATGCATCCATCTGTCCAACTACCTGCCTGTCGCATCTAAATTTCATCCGTTAAGTCAAACTGTCCGTCACGTCTGTCCCGTCACCCCATCCATCTACCCATCATCATCCGTATCAATCCATCCATCATCCATCCATCCATCATCCATGTCCATCATTATCCATCATCCATCCATCCTGTCCAACTACCTGCCTGTCCCATGCGTCCATTTCATCTGTTCGTCCATCTGTCCATCCACTTCCATCGTAATCCATCCATCCACCCATCCATCATCCATCCATCATCCATCCATCCATCCATCCATCCATCTATGTAGACACACACACACGCTCATGCACACCCACCCATTTATTCATCCATCCATCTATGCATGAGCACACACACACACACACACACTCTGACATACACACATCGCCTTCTAACCGAAGTCTTCCGGCTAGACTGATGGACCCCACGCGGCCCCCTGGTCACCTAGCAGGAGCCCCTGAGCTGAGTGGGAAGCAACTTCAGTGAAGACCACGACACCTGTCCCCCGCGTGCTGATGGTCTGCGCCTGACCTGGTGTGAACCGGCGAGACCCCTGCCGCCGGCTCACTGAGGAGCCCCTGCTGCCCCGCAGGTGGGTGACTCGCTCGCGCAGGAATGAGGACCGTGTCTCTGTCAGTTCACGGACGGAGCGTGGAGGACGTGCTGCTGCCAGCTCCCTGGGACTCCGTGGTGTCCTGCCGTGGAAGCTCTTCTCTCCGTCTGGAGCAGGACAAGAAGTCCTGTGTGCATAGCATGTTTACATTTCCGGAGGACCTGGCTGCAAAATGAGGCGAGGGCAGTGATGGTGTTTGAAATACACCTGTTAGCAGCAGCCCTACTGCGAGCAATTACACCTCTGACAAAGGAGACGGTGGACTCATCATCGTGTGTATTAATATTCCCCGCCTTCTCGGTCCCCAATGTTTAAAACAACAAAAAGTGCTTTTGGAACCTATTGAAAACCACTGGAGCCTACAAATGCTTGCCAGCTCCTGGAGAGCCTTGAAATTGAAGTCAATTTGCCTTAATAAAGCTGTTTAATGTTAATTTAAGGTGGACCGGGACCAGGCTTAAGGAAATGAAGAAAAATATAGTGAATGGGCAACCCAGCTTCCTTCTGGGTCAGGATCAGAGGGACACCAACGGCCTCTGCTTCTTGCTATTCTGGGGTCCGTAAAAGCCGGGCTCTGCCACTCGGATCTTGTGCTTAGAATCTCGAATCCTCAGACTCTTTTGAAAGAAATTTCATCTCTTGCTGCTGCTGCTGCTGTACAGGAGCTGTTAGTAAAACGTTGTTGTATAAGATCTAGCTGATGATCACAAAACGCCTTGAATCTTTTGAAAGCCTTTCTGTCAAGAAGTGATATTTTCAGACATTAGAACAATGGCTGCCGGTGTCTTGAAGCTGGGGCTGGAGGCAGAGAACGGAAGGGGGTTTTTGCACCTGGCTTTTCTCCCTCCCGCTGTCTCGACGAGAGACCACGTTGACCTTGCCGGAAGACTCGCCCGCCCAGGCTGAGTTTCTGAAAGTCGCCGGCATTCGGAAACCGCTCTGCGAAATTTCCCGAAGCAGGCAGGGAATGTCGACAAAAATCCCTAGTCTCATTATGAAGCGAGGACTGAATGTTGAGAAGAAATGAAGACTTCTGCCCGCATGCACCACGGGGAAGCACGGCCCGGCGTGGTCAGCGTGGGGTGTCAGGAGACCCCAAGATCGCCATCGAGGCCCAGCTCAGGGCTGGGCTACCGGGGGGTAGGGTCGATCACAAGGAACACATTCCCCTGGCGATCCGGAGCGATTTTCAGGGTAAAAATGCTTTGAAAGAGAAGAAGGTGTGGATTAGCTCATTCCTCGGCACCACATGGCAGCACAGAAGCCTTCATCAGCCTCCCACTAAGACAACTTGCAGCCGGTCGTTGAGTTCCTTCTGCACGCTGGGCACCGTGGCAGACGGTTCAGAACCCATTCAATTACGTGCTCCTCGGAATAGGCTGGCACGGGCGGAATCGGTGTCCTGCTCCGTATGGGAATGCAGCGTGGACAGGGCCAGCGGCCCGGCCAAGGGCAGGGGCTGGCAGGCGACGGGGCCGGGATGCGCGTCTGCAGAAGGGCTTCTTCATCTCCCCGCCAGCTCCTCCCAGCCCTACACCGGCCATTGCAGTCGTCGTGGCTTTGCTTAGAGACCCCAAGTGGGGAGAATCGCCTCCTGCAGACGGGGGGTGCGGGGATGGGAGATCTGTCGTTCCGGCAGGCGGCCTGACATGGTGTGCGCTCGGAAAACCCCCAAACAAGTAGAGAGGGAAACGGGGCTGCTGGGGAAAGTCTGTCCTTAAAGAGACAGCGGGACCCCAGACCCGATGAGGCGAAAACTGGGGTTCATTGAAGACAAGAATAACTGAGACGAAGGCTCCGTACAGAGAGAGAGAGGGAGAGAGACAGACAGAGAGACAGAGAGACAGAGAGAGACAGAGAGAGACAGAGACA
>NW_024356260.1:0-444 GCF_902729225.1 Pteropus medius
CGGCAGGCCGAGTGACGGAAGCGAGCACCTGAACCTCACTGCGTCTGTTCCTAATCTGCGAAGGGTGGAGGATATAACGGGGCGCACTAACGGGGTGCACCTCACAGGGCAGCTGCACACGGAGCGTGCCAACGGACACCTCGGTTCTATTCTGTGAGATCATGGGATGGTCCTCCCTACGATCGTGGCTCCTGGTGACCCGAGAGTGCCACGTCCTTCCTTCTGCACGTGAAAGGGCCTCAGCACTGCAGACACAACCTAGGCCTTTGGGTGGAGCTACGTGCTAGCGCTGCATCAGTCACAAGACCCATGGAGAGCAGCTGCAAGGAATTATGCTCACGGAAGACGGCTGAACTTCTGCGGTGCATCCGTCCTTCAGATCCTAACCTTGCATCGGGCCTGACCATCACAGAAAGGTGGCCTTGGGCCCCGCTGTTTTGATTG
>NW_024356261.1:0-356 GCF_902729225.1 Pteropus medius
ACTGAACTCTTTCCAGCGGGTGACGGCCGCCATGGACGCAGGGGCCAAAGCATCCCTGGGTACGCTGGTTGTGGGTGGCCCTGAACCCTGCAAGAGCATACAGAGACGAATGAGACGTAGTTTGTACCTCTAGGAGCTCAAAGTGTCAGTGAGTGCTCCTCCAACTTCGGTACCCCAGTACACGCAGATGACCGAGCATCGCCCACAGAGCCCTGAGGCCCCGGGAGGGCTGTGCATTTGCCGCAAGTGAGCCTTTTCTCGGAAGTCTGCGATTCTGGCTCAAAATGGACGTCACCAGAGAGCTTTTTGCCAAAGCTACCATATACATATATATGCATATATATGTTCATCTATAT
>NW_024356262.1:0-3348 GCF_902729225.1 Pteropus medius
ATAGATAGATAGATAGATAGATAGATAGATAGATAGATGGATAGATAGATAGATATAGAGATATCTATAGATACAGATAAAGATATAGATATAGATATATCTAGGGGAGCTCTGGCACAAAGCACTCTACAGACGTGCATTTGGAGCCAGAATCGCAGACTTCCGAGAAAAGGCTGACTTGCGGCAAATGCACAGCCCTCCCGGGGCCTTGGGGCTCTGTGGGCGATGCTCGGTCATCTGCGGGTACTGGGGTAGCGAAGTTGGAGAGCACTCACTGACACTTTGAGCTCCTAGAGGTACAAACTACGTCTCATTCGTCTCTGTATCCTCTTGCAGGGTTCACGGCCACCCACAGACAGCGTAGCCAGGGATGCTGGCCCCTCCGTCCATGGGGGCCGTCACCCGCTGGAAAGAGGTCAGCTGGGAGACACTGCAGACAGCTGTGGGTCTGAATTCGGCCTCCGTGCCTTAGGAGCTTTACGATCAGCTCTCTGAGCCTTTCATTTCTTCATTTTGAATGCGTCCACGGGGACCATCACGACCATCCCAGGCAGAAAGGTGAGGGCGAGGGAGGTGTCTGCTTCCGTCCTGAAGTCTGATTTCCACTGCGGAAAGCGGGAAGGAGCCGGGGCCTTAGGAAGGCGCCCCGGGGCCTCTGGGATGAAAAGAGATCATGCTGAATTGTGGCTCTGGAACGCCCGGTGTCCACACTGCGGGGAGGTGGAGGTGCGAGGAGCGGCCTGTCTCCTGTGGTAGAGCAGGGGTCCAGGCAGGTTTCCTTCGAAAATCCACCATATACATATATATACATATAGATGAACATATATATGCATATATATGTATATGGTAGCTTTGGCAAAAAGCTCTCTGGTGACGTCCATTTTGAGCCAGAATCGCAGACTTCCGAGAAAAGGCTCACTTCCGGCAAATGCACAGCCTTCCCGGGGCCTTGGGGCTTTGTGGGCGATGCTCGGTCATCTGCGGGGACTGGGGTACCGAAGTTGGAGGAGCACTCACTGACACTTTGAGCTCCTAGAGGTACAAACTACGTCTCATTCGTCTCTGTATCCTCTTGCAGGGTTCCCGGCCACCCACAGACAGCGTAGCCAGGGATGCTTTGGCCCCTACGTCCATGGGGGCCGTCACCCGCTGGAAAGAGGTCAGCTGGGAGACACTGCAGACAGCTGTGGGTCTGAATTCGGCCTCCGTGCCTTAGGAGCTTTGCGATCAGCTCTCTGAGCCTTTCATTTCTTCATTTTGAATGCGTCCACGAGGACCATCACGACCATCCCAGGCAGAAAGGTGAGGGCGAGGGAGGTGTCTGCTTCCGTCCTGAAGTCTGATTTCCACTGCGGAAAGCGGGAAGGAGCCGAGGCCTTAGGAAGGAGCCCCCGGGGCCCTGGGATGAAAAGAGATCATGCTGAATTGTGGCTCTGGAACTCCCGGTGTCCCCACTGCGGGGAGGTGGAGGTGCTAGGAGCGGCCTGTCTTCTGTGGTAGACCAGGGGTCCACGCAGGTTTCCTTGGAAAATCCACCATATACATATATATGCATATATAGTTGAACATATATATGCATATAGTGAACATATATATGCATATATATGTATATGGTAGCTTTGGCAAAAAGCTCTCTGGTGACGTCCATTTTGAGCCAGAATCGCAGACTTCCGAGAAAAGGCTCACTTGCGGCAAATGCACAGCCCTCCCGGGACCTTGGGGCTCTGTGGGCGATGCTCGGTCATCTGCGGTTACTGGGGTAGCGAAGTTGGAGGAGCACTCACTGACACTTTGAGCTCCTAGAGGTACAAAGTACGTCTCATTCGTCTCTGTATCCTCTTGCAGGGTTCACGGCCAACCACAGACAGCGTAGCCAGGGATGCATTGGCCCCTCCGTCCATGGGGGCCGTCCCCCGCTGGGAAGAGGTCAGCTGGGAGACACTGCAGACAGCTGTGGGTCTGAATTCGGCCTCCGTGCCTTAGGAGCTTTGCGATCAGCTCTCTGAGCCTTTCATTTCTTCATTTTGAATGCGTCCACGGGGACCATCACGACCATCCCAGGCAGAAAGGTGATGGCGAGGGAGGTGTCTGCTTCCGTCTGAAGTCTGATTTCCACTGCGGAAAGCGGGAAGGAGCCGAGTCCTTAGGAAGGAGCCCCGGGGCCTCTGGGATGAAAAGAGATCATGCTGAATTGTGGCTCTGGAACGCCGGTGTCCACACTGCGGGGAGGTGGAGGTGCGAGGAGCAGCCTGTCTTCTGTGGTAGAGCAGGGGTCCAGGCAGGTTTCCTTCGAAAATCCACCATATACATATATATGCATATAGATGAATATATATATGCATATATATGTATATGGTAGCTTTGGCAAAAAGCTCTCTGGTGACGTCCATTTCGAGCCAGAATCGCAGGCTTCCGAGAAAAGGCTGACTTGCGGCAAATGCACAGGCCTCCCGGGGCCTTGGGGCTCTGTGGGCGATGCTCGGTCATCTGCGGGTACTGGGGTACCGAAGTTGGAGGAGCACTCACTGACACTTTGAGCTCCTAGAGGTACAAACTACGTCCCATTCGTCTCTGTATCCTCTTGCAGGGTTCACGGCCACCCACAGACAGCGTAGCCAGGGATGCTTTGGCCCCTCCGTCCATGGGGCCGTCACCCGCTGGAAAGAGGTCAGCTGGGAGACACTGCAGACAGCTGTGGGTCTGAATTCGGCCTACGTCTGCCTTGCAGACTTCGCGATCAGCTCTCAGGCCTTTCATTTCATTTGAATGCGTCCTGAGGACCATCACGACCATCCCAGGCAGAAGGTGAGGCCGAGGAGGTGTCTGCTAGATCCTAAAAGTCTGATTTCCACTGCTTGAGCGGAAGAGGCAGGCAGGAAGGAGCGGGGCCTCTGGGACAAAAGAGGTCATGCTGAATTGTGGCTCTGGAACGCCCGGTGTCCACACTGCGGGGAGGTGGAGGTGCGAGGAGCGGCCTGTCTTCTGTGGTAGAGCAGGGGTCCAGGCAGGTTTCCTTCGAAAAATCCACCATATACATATATATGCATATAGATGAACATATATATGCATATATATGTATATGGTAGCTTTGGCAAAAAGCTCTCTGGTGACGTCCATTTCGAGCCAGAATCGCAGACTTCCGAGAGAAGGCTCACTTGCAGCAAATGCACAGCCCTCCCGGGGCCTTGGGGCTCTGTGGGCGATGCTCGGTCATCTGCGGGGACTGGGGTACCGAAGTTGGAGGAGCACTCACTGGCACTTTGAGCTCCTAGAGGTCCAAACTACGTCTCATTCGTCTCTGTATGCTCTTGCAGGGTTCAGGGCCACCCACAGACAGCGTACCCAGGG
>NW_024356263.1:0-595 GCF_902729225.1 Pteropus medius
CCTGCCCGGGGCCTGGCTCGGGAGGCGTCTTCTGATGGACGCAGGGCCCGGCTTTGGCCAGCGCGGGAAGATGCCCGCCCTCCCCAGTAGCCAGGGGACGCAAGCTGACAGCGACATCTAAGAAAGTGATAAGGCCCCGTGCCAGCACCCTGTCCGCCACGGGCGGGCTGGGAATTTCCGAAGTCACAGAGCTCGGGGAAGGGGGTCTGGCCGGGTCTGTCTGCTCACATTGAAACGACACGCACCCTCGATCCGGCAGCTCCGCCTCCACAAAGGAAGCGCCAGGTCGGGATTTACGTGCGGGGACGCTCGTCCCACCCCAGTCTGTAACAGCGAGAACCAGGAGCCACTTGGGTGTGGTGAGAATTGAGTCGATGGAGACACCGCCCAGGTGTGGGACGCTGCACCTGACCGCGTCAGCTGCTCTGGGGGACACCTGTGACGAGCTGCTAAGTTAGAAACCTCAGACGCCAAACCGGGGATCCCAGTTTTATGAAACCGCACGGCCGAGGCAGCAATGGGAGGGCGGCGAGGCCCGGCCCAGCCCGGGGGCGCTGGCAGGGTCCGGGCGGTGGGCAGCTGTGCGCGATCCCGC
>NW_024356264.1:0-471 GCF_902729225.1 Pteropus medius
GCATGCTCTCTGCGTGCATCACGTGGGACCAGTCCGCATGCTCTCTGCGTGCATCACATGGGACCAGTCCGCATGCTCTCTGCGTGCATCACATGGGACCAGTCCGCATGCTCTCTGCATGCATCAGTGGCTGGCACAGAGATAGCACGTGGCCTGCGGCACCAGGAGTGATGTTTAAATTTGCTGCAACGTAAACGTCCATCGATAACGGGACCGTTAAATCTCAGGGCATTTACACGATGGAATACCATTCGATCGCTGAAAGGAGCAGGCAAATCTATAATTACTGGTGTGAAAGGATCGCCAAGATATAGTAGAACAGCGAGTATAAAATCTCTCATTTTGTTGAGGAAAAAAAATAAGGCCATGCAAAGCAGTCCTACGATGACACCCAAGACACTTGGTCATGGGGTTGCTGGGACCTAGAGATCTACATTTGGGGGAAGGACTCAGTTTTTGTTGTATGTCTTT
>NW_024356265.1:0-874 GCF_902729225.1 Pteropus medius
AACACACACGCACAAGGCTCTAGAAGACGCCTATCTGGACTGCAAGAGGTAGGGCTCACGAGTGGGAAGTATGCTCTGTCCTTTGCTGCTCAAAGTGGTACCCGGCCCAGCAGGATCAATGTTACTTGGGAGATGGTTAAAGATGCAGAGTTTCTGAGCCCACTCCAGACTTATACAAACAGAGTCTTTATTTAACAAGATCCCAAAACAATTTGTATGCACATTACTACGATTTGGGAGTCCCTGGTCTAAGTGATTATAGAAAGTGAGTTGAACTTGCTCAGGGGAGATGTTTTGCATGGAAATAATTGAATTGATTCAAGATGTATTTTGTAGATTATTTAACAAGGAACCAAAAAAGTAAGGTTTTTTTTGTTTGTTTTTTTTTTTTAAATATATTCTATTAACTACCTAAAAACTGGAGAAATAAACATTTCTTATGTTGCCAGTCTTTTTTAAAGCTTCCCCTTTCCAAAGTGTAAAATATCTTTAGTCTCTTGCTTTATTAAAAAAAAATAAATAAATAAAAACTATGTAATATGTAAGTTTTACTCCATAGAAGAATTTAGTTCATTATACAATTATAGACTGTTAGTTAAAAGGCTGATATATATTCTATATGGCTTCATGTGACTACGTACCTAGACCACAACACAAAGCACACCAATCTAGCAAATTATAAAAGCACAGAATGCATTTAATACAATGACAAAGATTAAAACTTTGAAGGCATTGGGATTTGGTCATCTATTAAAAATAAATATGCCAATATACCTTTAGTCACCATTAAGCCAACATTCCTCTGATGATTCTGTGTCAGACTTTGTCTTAGGTACTAAGACAGTGTGAACGAGAGAGTCTAGCATCTAAATGA
>NW_024356266.1:0-1218 GCF_902729225.1 Pteropus medius
GTGTGTGTGTGTGTGAATTTTTCTGTAAAATTCGTTTTAATCGGATTTGCCAGAGTTGCATTAAAAAGAGGTTTAAAACCTCGAATGTAAGCACTTCTAAATGGAATAGTAGCTCTCTGTCTATCTCAGCTCTCTCCGGTGTGAGATTCAAACCTTATGTAATATTTCCTCTTCATTAAGACACTGCGTTTTCCGAATTACAAGTTGTGATCTGCGCCATGAATCGCTGTAGGCATGAAAAGGTGAATTAGAATAAAATGATCGCCAGTGCGTCACTTCTTAGGGTAAGTGCAAATTCATGACGCTTTGGTCATGGTGTGTACAGGGTCTCGGTGCAAAATGCATTTCTTACATGAATGGGGGCCAAACAGGGTCGAAAGACTCTGATGTATTGATTTAGTTCTCAGACTTGAGTGTAGACAAGAATCAGCTAGGCAGTGGATTAAATGCATATTCCCAGACCCTGTTCACAGAACCTGCTTATTAGGAATCTGTGTGTCGCAAGCTCCTGGGGCCAACCGATGGAGGCAGTAGGTAGGCTGTGAGCCACTGCCATAAACACTCCCCTGGACACATGGGCTGAGGACAAAGGCTAGAGGGTCACACGGACCAGAGTGGAAAGACCAGCCCAGGTGGGTTGAGGATCTTGGGAAATTACTCCGTGAGCGTGAGCCCCAGTTTCCTTATCCGTGACATGGCACTGAATGTCCTATCACGTAGAACGGTGACAAGGACCCCAGAAAACAGCGTGTATACAGAATACGCAGGGTTCAGTGTTAAGTGGAAATGCAGGGCCCCTTGTTCAAAAATGATTCCGAATTTCAAGGTGGCAACCCCCCAGCACAAAGCCAAGTGCAAGGTCTTTCTGCGCCCAGGGCCTCGTACAGCTGCACAGATGCACGCCTCTGAAGCCAGCTTGGGGGGTGTAAAGCATCAAATACAGCGCTTAATATACAGAAAGCGCTCATAAAGGGATAGCTTTACCCAGCTAGAGCACACAGAAGTATAAATACAAGGCGTTTTATAGAAAAGCGTTTTAAGCAGAAGCCCTCCGTGAGAAACAGACCGAGGCGTTAGCGACAGTGCTTCAGCTCACTATTATGGCGCTGATATGACTGGATCTGAACTTTCTGAATTAGGCCCCGGGATGCTTTGTTCCACAGTCTAGTCGTCTGAAAGAAGTACCCTCGTGTAAGCACAACTGTGGGATTGTTTCGG
>NW_024356267.1:0-1062 GCF_902729225.1 Pteropus medius
TTTAAGACATTTTGAATTAATTTTTATGTTTGGTTTAAAAAAAGAATCATAATAATAACTCTTGGTTAAAAAAGAAAAGTGTGCACACATGGTGCACACGGCAATCGGTTATATTTTTCATATGCCCAGCACTGCAGTCAGGACGAGCAAAGCGTGTACCTATCCCAGTATATTTAACACGGCTTTAGCGGGAGGTCAGCCAGAGCCGCGGGGCCAGATCCGGCCGCCAACCTGCGAGGTGTGAAACTGCGATGTCTGCGGAGCTCGGCAGCGTGGAGGGCGATGAGCCTGGGTGTCAGCGCTTCGAGTCTGGGACTGCGGCATTGCGCAGGGTAACAGAGGCGGGCTGGCCCATGCACCTGGAAGCCTTTACCACCTGGCCCTTCGCGGACAACGTCTGCCCACGCCCCCCATGAGCCACCGCTGCGTTCTGGGTCACTCGTGGGTGTTTCCAGTGGTGGGACGAGACAGTCAGTCACCTGCCATCGGAAGCGTTCACGTCCCAAGCCCTATCAGCAAGAGACTCTAGGACCAGGACACCTGCATCAGCACAGAAGGTGGTGGCCTCTAAAAAGGGGATTTCAGGTCCCAATCTTTTCAGCCATGCTGTTAATAAATCACGTTTCCTACTGTCCCCATAGGCATCATTGTACTCTACTGTCCCCATAATAACCCAGAAATAATCATCATAATTGTCTAAGTTTCAGATTTGAGGCTCAGCAAGAAATGGTCACCATGTCAGTTACATGCCTGGGATAAGCGTGGGTGATACTTGATGCTCCTGACTTAGCGTATAGAGGCTGCCACCCGGGAGCCCTCTGCTGTGAAGGCATCTGGATGTCAGGCAACCCGCCGTTCAGTTAAAGCAGCTCAGCATCGGGAACGGAAAACGCATCCTGCGTCCATAGTCCACAGATCACAAGCGGTTCTCGTCTGGGCCCAGAGGTTTGCTGACGCTCCCAGGGTCCGCAGCAGTAAGGGGCAGAGCCGGCGCGAGGAGCCAGTCTGGGGGCCTCTGCAGTGCTCAGGCCGTTCCAGGCCCACAGCCCCCGCCCCGGCCCG
>NW_024356268.1:0-1008 GCF_902729225.1 Pteropus medius
GCCGGCAAGAGGCCACTGCTGCATTTGACACCGTGTTGTGGCTCGCTGGGCAGCAACCTCGGGACCAGCCAGGGCACCACTGTGTCCTCTGGGTTAACTGGGGAAGCTGTGTCTGATGAGGGCGCTGGACGGGCTAGGCTGGGTTTATGCCCAGGTGGAATCCAAGTGGGTGACCCTGATGGGTGGGGGGGTGCGGAGGGGCTGGCGGAAGCAACGCATGTCCCTTTGGGTTCTGTCGGGAAGGACATCCAAGCATCTCCTACAAATGGGGCAGGCCAGTCACTGCCCAGAACGGGCCCTGCCCGGTTCCACCTCTTCCTGCTGCTGCCGGGGGAGGCGCAGGGATGCACAGTCGCCTGGGGAACCAGCCAGGAGGCGCAGGGATGCACGGGGGTCTCCCAGGGAACCAGCCGGTCTGGGAGGAGGCCAGGACCTGGGAAAGCCCGGGGAGTCATTTCTAACAGGAGGCACCATGTAGAAGAAGAGCCTCGAGAACTCGGACAGCCTCGCTGCGGGCAGACAGCGCAGCCTGAGAGGTCCCCAGCGCTGCAGCTGGCTGCCTGGCTGTGCGGGAGTGGGGCTGGGAGCTCCGGGCCGGAGGCGGGCAGAGGACCTGGAGGAAGGCTCTGGAAGCAAGGGGCGGGCTGCGGAGTCAGAGGGGCCAGGCTTGGCATCGAGGCCGTTTGGGGACTGGGCCAGGTTAGACTCCGAAACCATCCTTAGGAAAATCCCTGGAATTTAGCCATCCACAGACAATACGATGCCCTTCCCGACAGCCAGACTCATCGCCCACTCTTCCTCCGACTCTTCCCGGAATCATTTAAAAATTACAGAAACAAGAACAACAGAAAACAGCAACAACAGAAATTGCTATGCAGCTGGAGGCGCACTTTCCTTCCCTATGGATCGCTAGGACCAGCGCCTCTGGCCTTTATGCAGAAACGACATTTTCGTTACTTGAGTACTCCCCAGATTATCTCCCAGGGTGAAGTCCCAGAAGCAGGGCTC
>NW_024356269.1:0-12215 GCF_902729225.1 Pteropus medius
ACACGTATTAAGTCCTATAATGGGACACATGTAAGAGGCCGCCTTCAGACTGTGATTTCTATATTCTCAAATCCTGTGATTTATGACCTTGCCCGTAGTGCCTAAGGATCTGGGCTACGGGCACATCAGTTCTCATCCCATTAGCCTGCATTCGTAGGAGGCGACAAATTGGACTGAATCTGTAAAGAGATAATTGCAAGCTGGGATGGTCTTCATTTTCAAGACAACTCAGGATCCGAGTTCTCTCCATATGCAGATGTCATATCAGCAGGAAGGACAAAATAAAGGGGAGAGGAGGAATGACAGAGGTGGAAAGAACTGTGTCTCAGGTTTAGAGAAATCGTCACATGTCACTTTAGCTTATAATACATTGGCCAAGTTTTTGTCTAGGCTATCTACAAAGGAAGCTGTAAAGGGAAGTCTTTATTCTGAATAGCCATAAGTTCAGTTAAAATTTTAGGGTTCTATTCCTTTGAGAATATAAGAGAGTAGATTTTGGGGAAAAATTATCCCAGGTCTTTGACATGGGATATCATGGTAGATAGATGATAGATCTTAAAGAACACGTTAGTAGTAACTTTTATTTACTAACACAGTGACTCTTCTTTAGAGGCTTGAAGAATCGTGTAATGAGATCACGTGTATAATGAAACTAGCTTATTTCATAAGCTCAAAAACAAAAAAAAAAAAAAAAGAAAAACTACTGCTGGTTTGAAGGCTGCCATGAACCCGACCGCCCATCTCTTGAATGTTTATTTCTCTATCTAGCATGCGTTTGCTGATAGACAATTTTGGGGGATTTTGTTTTTATCTTAAAATGAATTATGAGGAATTCTAATAGCTATATTTCACAGAATTCCCATATATCTGTGTATATATGTGTATGTATATACATATACACATATTTATACATAGACACATATACATATATGTGTGTAAATACATACTTTGTATATATACATATATATGTGAAAAGTTCTTTACTCCTTATTCCAAAAACTATTAAATTTTTCCTTTCTAAATGCAAATTTCCTAAATTTCTAAATTAACAGCTATTAGAAGTAGAGACTAGGTGACATTCTAACCAAAAATATTCGATGCCGTTATGCATACACTTCTGACAGGTGTGTAAAAATGGTACGGACACTTTGGAGAACTGTTTGGCAGTGAGCTGAATATGTGTCTGACTTATGTCCCAGGACTTACACTTAGATATGAGTGTGTATGTCCACAAACATACATGAACAAAAGTGCTCTTTTGTTCTTTTTCTAGACTTTATGTGCTGGCTAGGATAATCTCTAGTTTCAAATACAAGTGGTTATTGTGAATATCCCCATCTTGCACCCAAAATCAATCATGGATGTGGTAATGCTGGCTATCTAATCATTAACATTAGCTATAATGTGGCTGTAGGTATTTAAACTCTACAAATATTTTACTGAGTTTTTATCACTATGAGATTTCAAAATTTATAAATATTTTTAAACATCTTTTATAATTATGTTTCCTCTGTTAGACCAATTTAACTACACTCTTTTCCTAAAATAAGTCCTTCACTTCAGAATTTCGGCTTCTCTGGTATAAGATATAGTAGCCTATAATTACCTCTTTACAGAACGTCCTTTTCAGGTTTTAATATCTATGTTTTAGTGGTCTCATAAAATTAGCAATTTTTTTCTTTCCTTTCTCTCTGAAAGAATCTTAGAATAATGTTCTTTATTGCCTGTATATCAGGAACACATCACCAGGGAACAGATGAACCTGGAATTTTCCTTTAGAATATGTTTTATCATTATAAATTCAATATTTTAAACATATTTAGAATTATTTAAATATTCTAATTATTTGTACTTGTTTTGGTAAGTCTTGTTTCTCAAGAAACTTTTTATTTTATCTAAGATTTCATCTTATGAATTTTTTAATTGTTATAGAACCTCTAATGATATTCTCTTTTTTGTTTATGGTATTAGTAATTTGTGTTTACTGTCATTTTTCTGGATGGATTTTGCTACAATTTCATTATTTTTGTTATCCTTTTAAAAGAATGATTGTTGATTTTCTCTCATGTAATTTTTATTTTCTATTTTTATTTTCTTCCTACTTTCTTCAATTTATTTCAAAAATATTGTAAACTTTGCATTGTAATCTTTTAAAATGTAGATTATTTATGAGTGTGTTGAATAATTTCCAACCATGTGAAGATTGATTGGTTAGCTTTTTGTCATCCACTTAAAGTAAAATCCACTGAGATCAGAGAATATCCTCTATATGATTTCAAATATTGATATTTTTTTATGACACACATGTCATCAATTTGTAAACGTTCCATGTGTATTTTAGAGAATTAGTATTTTGTAGTTTCATAATGTTCAATGTATTTCTACCAGGTCAGTTAAATTGATCGTGCCATGATTTTATTTTTATCAACTATTATCTGTCGATTACACAGAGAGCTATTTTAAAACCTCCAGCAATATCTGTGAAATTTATCTCACTTTCATCAGCTTCTTGATAAGTATTTTGAAGCCAATTATTAGGTAAATACAAATTTAAGATTCTTTCTATTTTACCACATAAAATACCTTTTTAAATGATAATAATTTCTCCTTAAGGTTTGCTTTTTCAGGTATGAATATAGTGACACCAGCTTCCTCTACATATGTTTGCATGGTATAAATTTTTCCATCTTTTTACTTTTAATTTGTCTATGTCCTTGTATTTCTTGTCAAAAGCATATATTTGTTTCTTTTTTTAAGTCCACTCTAGTGGCTCTCAACATAGGCAATTTTGCACCCCCACCTCCCAAGGCGTATTTGACAATGTCTAGATACGACTTTGGTTGTCTTAGAATTAACATACAATGAACAGGCCGACCTCCACAACAGAAAATCACCTAGCCCAAAAGGACACCAGCTAAGGTTTAAAAACCCTAATTTAGTTTGCCAATCTTCATTATTGTATGTAAATATTAGCATAGCTCATTCTGCATGGGGCATCTCACTATCAGATTTATGTTTTCCCTTCTGAATTTCATTTCTTCCTTGTGTACCAGTAAATTAATCAAGACTTTACAATAAATTTTATCTTATTTATTGGAGTCTTTTATTTAGGTATTTCAAAATCTCATTTTGGTGGCAGGGGAAATTGTAATATATCTTTTCCTTATCAGAAACTTTTTTAAATCGATAACTGACCACATGAAACACTGGAAGAAACTTTGAACACTTTATCTCTTTTTGACATTTATGTTATTTTTGTCCTATTTTTTGCTTCTCCATATGTTCTTATTTCCTTAGAAAATTATTTTTGGTATGGCTGTAATCAGTAAATGTTGTTTTAAAAAATTTATTTTTAATTATAGTTGACATACAGTATTATATTTGTGTCAAGTGTACTTCAAAGTGATTTGACATTTATATACCTTACAAAGTAATTACCACAAGTCTAGTAACTGTCATTTTACATAGTTATTATAATATTATTGACTCTATACATCTTTGTGACATTTTATAACTTGAAGTTTGTACTTGTTAATCAGTCAGTATTCTTTAAAATTGTTTATATATTTACTCTTGTGGATGTTTTTCTTCATTATGTTCTGTATTTACATTGGGATAATTTCTTTTTGCTTAAAACGTTTTTCAGTGTGTCTTAATATAGTCTGAAAGATTCTTCCAGCATTTTAAAAAAAATAATGTCTTTATTTTTTCTGTCTATTTTTGAAGAATATTTTTCCCTGAGGATAGAATATTAGATATTTACTTTCTTTTTCGTGCATACTTGAAAAATGTTAATCCATTTGCCCTGCATTTTATAATTTCTTTGAAAAGTTGACATGAAATCTTAACTGTTGTTCTATTGACCAGGAAGTACCTATGTATGGGTTTCTCTGTCTTTTTTAACTTGGGATATTCTTCCCTTTTTAAATATGTTTGTTGAAAACTTTTCACTTTTGAAAAAAATAGTTATTTTATCTTAAAATACTTATTTTATTCATTGTCTCCTTTTTTTTCTAGAACATTAATTACATGTATTTCATACCATTTGATTGGGTCACACATGTCTCTCGTGCTCTGCTTTATCTTCTAATTTTTTTCTCTCTGCGCTGCAGTTTAGATAATGTATATTAGAGTTTGTTTGAGTTTATCAGTCTTATCTTTTGCTTTATCTGATATGCTTTAAATCCTTCCTGTGAGCTCTTATTTTTAACTTTTGTGGAATGTTTTTTTCATTTCAGAATGCCATTTGTTTCAGTTCTATTTTTTTTTTTTTAAGAATTCGAATAGGCATAATGGATGTACAAAAACTGCACATATTTAATACAGAGAATTTAATGTTTTTGGACATGTGCATACACCCATGAAACCATAACCACAATTAAGTTTAAAGACATATTGATCACCTCTAAAAATTTCCTCATGTCTCTTTATTTTGTTTTGTTTTATTTTATTAAATTTATTGGGGTGATATTGGTTAATAAAATTATGTATATTTCAAATGTATAATTGAATAATACATCATACCTATATGGCATTGTGTGTTTGTCACCCCAAGCCAAGTCTTCAGTCATCATATATTTGACCCTTTTTACCCTCTTTTGCCTCCCCCCATGCCCTTTCCCTATGTTAACCCCCATACTGTTATCAGTGTCTATGAGTTTTTGTTTATTTATCTTATTTCTTCATTGTTGCTTTCAGTTTTATATCCCACATATGAGTGAAATCATACAGTCTCCACTTTTTCTATCTGACTTTTTTCACTTAGCATGATATTCTCAAGATTCAAACATGTCGCAAAATGTAGTATTTCATCTTTTCCTGTGGCTGAGTAATATTTCGTTGTGTTGTAGGAATAGTTAACATGAGATCCCATCTTTTAAATAACGTTTAAGTACACAAAAGAGTATTGCCAACTATGAGCAGTATGTTATATAGCAGATCTCTAGAACTTATGCATCTTGCAGAACTAAAACTTTATACCCATCGAACATTTCCCCCTTCCTCCCAGAGAGACAGCTGCACACTCGTATCTACCCCAGTATTATTCACAGTAGCCAAGATATGAAAACAACCTAAATGCCCATCATCCAATGAACGGATAAAGAAAATGTATATTCATAAAGGAAAGTATTATTCAACCTTAAAAAAGAAAGAAATCCTTCAATTTGTGATACAAGTCAACCTGGAGGATATTATGCAAGTGAAATAAGCAAGTCATAAAAAAGTCAAATACTATGTGATTCTATTTGTAAGAAGTTTCTAAAATAGCAAATTCATAGAAGCAGAGGATAGAATATTCCTGTTTAAATGTATTAATCTTCCCTTGAAATATTTCATCTTAACCAAGTTTTCTAATTTTTTCTCTATTTTATTCAAAATGTTAAATATAGTATTTTTTTGGTCTATTTCGTACTCCAGCATATAACTCTTCTATGGTACTGCTTATATTTGGTGCTTTCTTATTTTTTTTATGCATTCTGGCTTTTTATATGTAATTAAAATCTTCATAGTAACTGGAGATGACATTACTTTCTACAGGGGAGGGTTTCACATTCCTGAAAAAGCATGAAGAATGAGACTGATTATGTGAATTTAATTATTAATTGGACTTCTGGTTTTTAAGCATTGCACCAGTTTCAGGAGTATAGATTTTTCAAAAAGTTAAGAGCTGAGACTCTCCTTCCAGCCCTTAAGCTCTGTAGGAAACTCAGTTTTAATTCTTTGAATTTAGCCTCCGGCCTACACCTCTTCAAATTGCTGCAAATATCTTGAGGGAGCTGCTGGCCTTGCATGATGCAGGCTTTTATTTCTGGGGGGACATTATTAACCAAACACCTAGAGACTGAGAAAGATTGCACTCTGTCTTTCTAGTTCATTCTGAATCTCTAGCGTCCGTGATCATCTTCTAGTACTGAGGAAAGAAAATTCTAGCCCTTCTGCGCTTGACTTGAAGCAGGATCAAAATCTAGCAAGTGTCTTGAAAAGAAAATCTACATTATATTTATTTCTGGCTGCTTCCTGTGGCAGGACTGTGTGTCTTCTAAGCACAGCAAGAGTTGGGGAAATTTCAACCTGCCCTTGTGGTCCAGATCAGCTTCTTTCAAACTCTACCTCCGACCCCTTTCAAGTTCTTGAAGGGAAAAACTGTGATGTTTAAACTTCTATATAATCCAGTTCATCTTGCCAGTTTACATAACTGTTACTGCTCCACTGTTTTCTCTTTCCTCAGAGCAGTCACAAGGCACAAGTTCAGAATCAGTAGCTCTTTGTTTTGGTAGATCACAATCATTAATATTTGTATTGTTGGGGATACCTCTAAATGTTCCTCTACTTTTGAGAAGTTCTCCACTTAAGACTGTCTATCTATCTATAACCTGTTATCTATCTATCATCTACCTATCATATATCTATCTATCTATCTATCTATCTATCTATCTATCTATCTATCATCATCTAGCTAGCTAGCTAGCTATCATCTATCTATCATCTATCATGTATTTATCTACCTATCATCTGCATCATCAATTTATCATTTATCATTTATCTATCATCCATTATCTGTCTGTTCTTATATCTATTATTTGGTCTCCAGGTCTGCTCAGGCTCAGATATGGCTGAAACTCTGAAAGGAAATACAACCATGTGTGGTGTAGCCGGCAAAGTATCTGCCAAAGATTCTACTGGTTTCTCTGAACGCTTGCAGAGTCCTCCATGCATCAAGCCTGCATTTTCAAGGGTGAGATAAAGTCAGCTCACCTCTCCATGTCTATATCTCTCTGAGTCCTAAACCACTCCAGTTCTGGTTTCCTTAATAACCACTCAGTTTTAACAACATATAAAGTCTATGTCTTGCCTAGTTTTTATTGTTACTTTTGAAAAAATGCTATTTTAATAACAAACTACTCCTTCCACCAAGAAGTAAGAGTGTTCTATTATTTTATAAGTACTGTTACCTATGTTTTTCTAACTCTTAATTTTGAAACATTTTAAACTTACAGAAGAGATTCAAAGATAATACAAATTTGCAAGAATGGTTAACTATCGTTTATGTGTCAATTTGCATAAATGCATCTCGATTATAGTTCTATTTGTGATCATATCTGTGATATGATTTTCAAGAAATTAT
Source organism: Pteropus medius (assembly GCF_902729225.1). Classification (NCBI taxonomy): domain Eukaryota; kingdom Metazoa; phylum Chordata; class Mammalia; order Chiroptera; family Pteropodidae; genus Pteropus; species Pteropus medius. The sequence goes on from NW_024356269.1 coordinate 7,127, forward strand.
CTATGTGCAGGTTAATGTTACGTTAAAGCCATAGAGGATATTGAGTCAAGTCGAGGTTCTCTTCCAACATATTGACCTTTTTGCTGCATCTTTCACATCCTTATTCCTGAGGCTGTAGATCAGTGGGTTTAGCATGGGGATCACCAAAGTATAAAACACAGCAGAGACCTTCTCCTGTTCCAGGGAATACTGAGAGCTTGGCTGAATGTAACTAAAGGTCACAGACCCGTAGAATAAGGTCACAGCAGTCAAGTGGGAGGCACAAGTAGAGAAGGCTTTGCTCCTCCCCTCAGCTGAACGAATTCTCTGGATGGCAATGATGATGCGGATGTAAGAAACCATGATGATAATGAAAGTGAACATTGCAATGACCCCAGAAAATACCAAAATCAGCATCTCATTATTATGAACATCAGAGCAAGAGAGCCTCAGAAGAGGAGGAAAGTCACAGAAATAATGATTCACAATGTTAGGACCACAGAAGTCTAGTTTGAGCAAACCTATTGTATGTGTCAGAGAGTTGATGATGCCGCCCATATAAGATGCAAGAACCATCTGGATACAAACTCTTTGGGTCATAATGACTGCATACAACAAGGGATTGGCTATTGCCACATAGCGATCATACGCCATCACAGACAGGAGGATGCCCTCTGTGGTTACATAAACTGAAAAAAGGAAACTCTGCAAAACACAGCCAGAAAATGTGCTGGATTTGTGTTTTGATAGGAAATTGACCAGCATCTTAGGAGCAAAGACAGTAGAGTAGCAGATATCACAGAAAGAGAGGTTGCTAAGAAAGAAGTACATTGGAGTATGAAGTTGAGCATTTAACCAGATCAGAGTGATCATTCCCCAATTACCTACCATAGTGATAAAATAAATAAAGGTAAAAAGCAGAAAGAGAGGGATCTGCAAATTTGGATTTTCCGTTAAACCTACCAGAATGAATTCCTTCACACCTGTATGATTCCAACCTGCCATGCATTCAGGTTTATTCAGCTCTTTAGCTGCAGAACAGTTGATACCACTCAGATGAAACAGTATGATTTCCTCCATGATCTGGTATCCATAATAGCAAAGACCAATGAGCTTTACCCTGTAGTTAGATGAAGAAAAGAAATTAACTTCAGCAGTGGACCTTATGTGTGCTAGAAAATCCACCTGTAGTGATTCAATTTATTGTGACTAGAGATTATTTTATTCCCTGCTTCTCAGTTTCCACATCTTAAAAATTGGAGAAAAGAAACCTTCTTAGAGTACAAAACTCTTAATTGATAGAACTGACATTCAAATACAGATATGCCCCATACTAAACCCCTGATTCATTCTATGACATGTAACTCTTTAGCTTATATGTGATACAAACTGTGGCCCTCTGTGATAGAAATTATTTCCGTATCTCGTGGGTAACTTGTCCCACGTTTTCACTGGCAGTTAACTCATGATGCTCACTTTCATAGTACGCAATCCCCTTCCTTTCTAAATCTCAAAAGAACTGCCTCACCTTCTGCTCAGATTCTCCAATTCGGACAACAGTGCCTGTTCTCCTGAAGAACTGAGTCTGGAGAAAGAGATAAAACAATCTTTTCACTTGCTATTTAATATTTAGGCCAATAAAAAAATAGCAGGGCAATTTAACTTGAAAACTCTTTCCTTTAGCATTTTTATATAATTTTACATTCACATCTTTAATTTTATCAGCATTAAAACAAGAACCCCAAAGCACCAATGTGGAGAGACAAGGTATGTGTCTGAGATACCAAAACTATATCTATCAGTTGCATCCAACTTTCAAAAAGGTAGGCTGTTCTCTGTTTCACTTCTTTTCTGATAATATACTAATATATAATGGTATAATACTAATTTAATAAAATTTATGGTTATATATTAATAAATCGATGCATGTATATTTTCACACATTCAATAAATGTATATTACTAATCTGTGCTAATATATGTTATATTTGGTAGCGATAAAGCAATTAATTAGAAAAATGTCATGCTTTTAATGAGTTTATATTTTATTAAGAAAATAAACACCCATTGATATACTATATACAATTATATATTTTACTATGAACAAAAGTAAGGAAGAGGAGGTGAATAGAAAATGACAGTGGGTACTCTACTATATAGTGTTTTAGTTTCCTATTGCTACTATAACAAGTTGCCACAAATTAGTGGCTTAAAATAACAATCATTACTTTTATGCCAGGCTCTGTGCTAAGCATTAGAGATAGCAAGATGATATAGGAGTTGTGCACCCATGGAACTTGAAGTCTACTGAGATCAGGATTTGGGTAAGCTTGGGATGTAATCTTCAGGGTATTACTAAATCAAAACCAAAATTTTCATCTATGAGTATATAAGCTCATCCCTCACAAACTGAGGTTGTAAAATAGATCCTGTCTCTCTATATACACAGTTTTTTTTTTTTCAATCCTGTCTATATTTTAGATCAGTGGCTTTGGGAAGCACAGTGAATCCAAGTCTAACTTCATCCAAGGAAAGAAAGAATGACTTGTTGGAAGTGACAAGAATGTTTTTTCTTGTCAATAAAAGCAGTTTGTAAAATCTAGAATCAGAGTTTCATAACTTGGAAATAAGCTCAATTAAAAAAAATTTTTTAGAGATGAAGGGACATTTGCATGTTTTTTAATGAGAAGTTTTTTCTTCTGCAAGTCTGTGTAGTGTAATGAGAACAACACACTGGTGTGTATTAGAACTGAGAAGGCTTGAGTTCCAATATAGCCCTGCCCTTGGCCTGCTGTATATTTCACCATGTATAACATACCATACAAAAAACAAAAACAACAGAGTTTGTATAATTTTGCCATTTATCATTTAGAGAAAAAGAAGAAAAAATTGAGTTGCTGCCAATTTAACTGCTATGAGGTTTCATGTGGTAGAAGTGCACTGATATGATATTGATGAACAAGATGCAACACCAGGACCCAGAAAAAACAAGTGTGATTCCAAAAAACTGGCAGTAAGATATCTAGTAACAACTTTATCTATTGAACTCATAATAGAAAACTATAAATAGAGAAAACATTACCAAGGATCAAGGTATGACTTTCTACCAGGATGTTAGAATTACAGTGAGAATACAGATTCATTCTGTCACTAAATTCAGGGCTTTTGATATAACTCAGTGTCATCTTCCTAATTAAGAGACTGCTTTAGAATATTAATAAGCATGAGTAGTCTCTTAGAAAAACAAATACTGGAAATAACAGTTTTATAACCTAATGGTATGCTCAAATGCAATTTTACAACTTTTAGATTAATGTCTTGAAATGTCAGGATGAAAATGTGGTATTTGTTTAAAATATATAAAATTCCTTCACAGTAATTTATTTTTGATTTATGACTCTAAAGGGATGGTGGAAAATATATAATCATTAGTGAGGAAGGACATAGTTACTGATAAGATACTGGTGAGAAAAATCATAAATTAAAAGCATTTATCATTACAGTGAAAAAATGAACCAGGCCAAAATGCCTATCAAAAAAGTTAATGATTTTCAAAATAATAAACTTCCATACTGTAGGTTCATAGTTGTTAACCAGAGTTAAACTATCTCCTTATATGCTTTCATGGAGATTTGCCCATAGAATATCATTATGTTGACACAATATTTGTAAATGAATTTATTATAAAATATTATAAACAAACATTGTATATAATTTCTTGTTCATAGTATTGCTTATATTATTATAGAATATTATATATGTATAAATATATAACTGATTGTTATGTGAAATATGTTGTACATATAAATTCATTAGTATATAAATGTATTTATACTTCAAAATAATGTATACTGCATGGTTTTAAATAAAATGTTTACAAGACATGAAGAAGCAAAATATTAATAACACACACTAAAAAACTTAACAACAATCACAGATAAAAAATGTAAAAACCTACTATCAATGACAACCTTGACATACTAAAAGGCCCAAAACTATTTAGCTTAGATAGTCTAATTTGAAAACAATATATTCTGATTTGAAGACTATTATATTCAGGCACACTAGAGTTGTAGTGGGAAGGAGTAGCAGCTTGTGATAGCAAAAACAGTCGAGCTCTGGGAAACAAGTATGTATGTATATACTCAGGTTTGTTACAGACTCAAGGAAAATAGAAAATTATTCTTAAAATATTATTAGTGGAATCATAAAATAAAATTAATGTAAAGGATTTCAAAAACTAATACATAAGATTGAGAAGAAATGATCTTCCTTGTAGTATACTTTAAATACTTTACAATTCTCAGCTACCGCATTCTCTATTTTCCAGAGAATAAATGAAATTTTCTGTTAATATGCAAGTAGCTTAAGTTTCTTTATGAACCAAATATTAAATGCCATAAAAATACACACAGTCTCTTTCACACCCAAATATTAAGTACAGATGTTAGGTAAATATTGCTCTTTTCACAAAATAAGAACGTTTGAAAGATAAATAGTCTGTTTGGGAAAAATACTGAAATCATACAGCTGGTAACAAATTCTTTTAGTGTGGAATAACAGGAAATATCAAAAGCTTTAATAAACCTTCATTACCACTTCCTAAACATACTCACAAATAAGCCAAGTTCAGAGTAAGCAGAGTACCTAGAGAAGACCAGGTTTTCATGGGTCTTAAAGGACTTGTCACTGAGAATAGAGAGTTTTTATGTTTCTTTTTCTTCTGGGAACAAAAACTGTAGCTCATTGAGTAGATGTGAATCTCAGATGTCTACAGGTTGCATAATTAGCATCTTTTCTGGTCTCTTGAGACTAGAACTAATCAGAGCAGCAGGTCCTCTCAAGAGCTGTTCGGTAGATACCTCTGGTTTCCCTTTGAAATGGTGTATCAGTCACATATTTGCTACTCATAATAGTGTTTGAAGGTACTAATGGTGAAATAACTGAAGTTTCCTTTTTCCTTTAAAATAGGAACATGCATATATATTATTCTATCTACCTCACTGATTCATAATAAAATTGATGTAATTAATGCATGACACTATACTCCAAAACTTTTAACAATATTCACATAGAATTTTTATGAGAGATTACACACACACACACACACA
>NW_024356270.1:0-447 GCF_902729225.1 Pteropus medius
GAGGATATTGACCTGGATATTGACCTCATATATTACTGCTAGGTTATTCTTAACTACCTCTCTCCTGCCATTGGTAAAAGTAGGGCACCTTCACCTGTTGTGATTTAATGACACTCAAGAATAAGTCATGAGCCCCTACAGGAAAGTATTTCTTGATCCATTTCTTCTAATATTTATAAAATGGTCTACAGCTTCTGTTTTTAATTAGAGACATCTAATGATAAACACTAGCCAATTTGTATCCAGTTAAAGCCAATAAAAAATTATCGGTGGATAAAAGGCTGGGTAGAACTACTTGCTCAGCAATGGCTACTTACCTAACTATAAGGATGAAACACTGGAATTTTAGTTCCCGTCAATCAAAATACATCTGAGTAGACCTCAAACTAAAGTGTGAGATCAAGAAAGTCTTCAAGTAAGAATACTAAAGTTCAAAACAAGCATGTG
>NW_024356271.1:0-339 GCF_902729225.1 Pteropus medius
CCACACTGCGGGGAGGTGGAGGTGCTAGGAGCGGCCTGTCTTCTGTGGTAGACCAGGGGTCCACGCAGGTTTCCTTCGAAAATCCACCATATACATATATATGCATATAGATGAACACATATATGCATAAATATGTATATGGTAGCTTTGGCAAAAAGCTCTCTGGTGACGTCCATTTTGAGCCAGAATCGCAGACTTCCGAGAAAAGGCTCACTTGCGGCAAATGCACAGCCCTCCCGGGGCCTTGGTGCTCTGTGGGCGATGCTCGGTCATCTGCGGGGACTGGGGTACCGAAGTTGGAGGAGCACTCACTGACACTTTGAGCTCCTAGAGGTACAA
>NW_024356272.1:0-329 GCF_902729225.1 Pteropus medius
TTTTTTTTTTTTTTATGCCTACAGCACCCAGTCTTCCTAGGTGGTCTCCCACCTAAGTACTAACTGGCCTGACCCTGCTTAGCTTCCGAGATCAGACATATTCAGGGTGGCATGGCCATAGACTAAAAATCACTTTCTAAATTAGAACTATTTTTGAACTAATTTTTTTTACAAATATTTTCTGAATTCCTACATGTAGGCAGTGTGCTGGGCACTTTTGGTGACTCAATTTCTCCTGGAGCTTACAAGTTAAAAGTATGTGAAAAGTTAAATAACAACTCAAGAGATAGTAAGATTCAAATAATTATAAAATATTGGCACAAAGTAGT
>NW_024356273.1:0-702 GCF_902729225.1 Pteropus medius
GCAAACACCCCTTCCCTGACCCGTGTCGATGGCGTCTCGTCACCCCTCTCCCATCACCCCACTTTATTTTCTTCCGCCCCCTTCAACGCTCCAGTGTGACGCTACTGGCTTATTCTCTTTCTCCCGCAAAAGAACACGATTTCCAAAGCGGCGAAGACTTTTTCAAAGTCCCGATTCCTCAGCCCTTGACCTCCGCCCGGGCACTATGAGCCGCTCGGTAAATATTTATGGCTTAAAGTCTTCCAATTTCCTAAGTATTTCCTATTGGTCCTTAAAGACTCTATTAGAGACGACAGGATGCTTTGAATTCACGGACTTGGCAGTTCTAGGGGGTCGTTCTTCTCAGGTGGCCTAAGACGTCTGAGCACGTGCTCTGCTGGAGCGTCCCATCTCATTCTAGAAGGGCGTTAAGGCAGCTTACCAAGACGTTCGTCTTCCCCGAGAAATAAGATGGTTTGGAAGCTTGCGTGGAAAACGAGGCACAAGGTAAGCAAGGTCCTAGAAGCGAGGCGGCTACAAACAATCGCCAGCGCTTCCTGACCGTTTCGGCTCTTTTGCTCACTCGCTGTCTGTGACGACGCTTCAGTGTAGGCACCTTAAGATAAGGAAACTGAGGCACCGAAAGGTCAAGGGCTGGCAGAGGGCGGTGGGTGCGAGTCGTAGGCCCGTAGCACGCAGCACCGCCTGTGCGCTGGGCCCCGA
>NW_024356274.1:0-326 GCF_902729225.1 Pteropus medius
CAGGGGTCCACGCAGGTTTCCTTCGAAAATCCACCATATACATATATATGCATATAGATGAACATATATAGATGAAGATATATATGCATATATATGTATATGGTAGCATTGGCAAAAAGCTCTCTGGTGATGTCCATTTTGAGCCAGAATCGCAGACTTCCGAGAAAAGGCTCACTTGCGGCAAATGCACAGCCCTCCTGGGGCCTTGGGGCTCTGTGGGCGATGCTCGGTCTTCTGCGGATACTGGGGTACCGAAGTTGTAGGAGCACTCACTGACACTTTGAGCTCCTAGAGGTACAAACTACGTCTCATCCGTCTCTGTATGC
>NW_024356275.1:0-51984 GCF_902729225.1 Pteropus medius
AAAGGTTTTAAGCCAGCCCTGTCTGTTGTACTTGTGCATATAAGTCAACACACCTTTGAAATACCTGAAATAATACTCCTGGAAGGGGGTATTAACTCTCGAGACAGCACAGATCTTGTTAACTATCCCGTTATTCAATGCCGCCTTGGTTTCTCCAATCTTCTTTACGTCCCCTTCTTAATTTCAAATGCATAAAAGAAGCTTTCGAGAACTTGTTCTCCAGCATATGTCATCAGTTTGGCTCAAATAAACTTTTATGAAAATTCTCTATAAGTTAGGATATTTCTGGTATTGACAACACTAACGTTTGCAACATCTTGCCCCAAACCTTGCAATGTCCTTATGAAAGATAGCAAGCGCCATGATCCATTTTACGGCAGAGGATTTCGAAGCATAAGGAAGTTTTAGTAAAGAAATAGTGTTCCATACGTTATTTTTTCTTTCAAGATTATCTATTAATTCCAAAAGAACTATCTTCTTGAAGTCCCTTACAACTGGCTGAAATGCTCACTCCAGGAGTGCTCACACAGGAGGTATCCCAAGGGGGCACTGATGAGCCAGGCAAGGGAAGAATTGCCGACTTTACGATGAAAACGCTCCTTTATGATCTGTCCAAAATCTTTCTTCCCAACAGGTCTGTCAACCATCTGGTCCTGTCTATGGGTAGGGTGGGCCTTTAACAACTGAAAATGATTTAAGGATGCTGAAATGCCCGCATTCCCTTTAACATCACCTTTATCAATCTACCTTCGGTCCCATTATTAAAGATACTCTTCAAGTGAAAGCCAAGGTCCTCAAAAGTCTCTTATTAAAGCACATACTTTACATGAATGAGTTGGTGAAAATCATTAGCTGTCCCATTGGACCCTGAGGCATCCATTTTTTTAAACGATTAGAGGGCAGGAGACCCTGACCGGCCACATATAAGCTGCCAGGAGGCCGCTGAGAACCTCCAGTATGGGAGGAAGAGGTTGAGACCTAAAAACAAGCCCAGTGAAGGTTTTCAAAGCCCACCATGGAAGCCACCCTCCTCTCACAGTTTTTGCCCCTGGACACACTCTTCTCGGCTTTCATTTAGTCTAGTTTTTTAAAGAGTGCAGACCCCTGGGGCTGGCCTTCGGTCTTGCTCTGCCTCAGAGGAGAGCTTATCTCCATTTTCCAGTTTCACAATGAAACTTTCAGTTAGGTGATCTCAAGATTTTTTCCAGCTCTACAGCCACCACAGCCTGCTTCTGCTATTGATTTTTATAGCCTGGTTTTACTACCCAAGGAGAGGAAAGAGAATGATGCAGCTGACTTGACTTCTGGGAACTACTCTGGAAAGACAGCAAAGAAGAGAGGCAAGAGAGAGGGGCCAGGAAAGGATAGAGAGCAGGGCCATAGAGACAGCAGCAGGATTTAGCCCTGCAGCTCACGGGCCTTTCTACCCAGCAGGGTTTCTTACACAATGCTTCACAGAAGCCCAGTGTTCCTCAAAGGCCAAGAGGGGAATGCTGTGAATCTTTGGAAAAAATTCAAGTCTTGTAGCATTATAGCACTGATCGAATTATCTGCAGCTTTTTTCCTATTGTCTGACAAATGTTTGTAAATACCTTTCTTAATGTAAAATGATTATCTTTGTTCCAGAGCCTCAGAACAATAAGGAAACAGGGTTCCAAAGCAGGAGCATGGACATAAGAAGAGATGAAATACAGCCATTTGCAACAACATGGGTGGACCTCGAGATAATCATGCTAAGCGAAATAAGCCAGACAGAAAAAGTTGAAAATCATGCGGCACCACTTATATGTGGGATATAAACCTAAAAGCACCAAATGAACAGGACAAACAAACAGAGGCTCATGGACATGGACAATAGACTAGTAGTTACCAGAGGGTGGGGGGGAGGATTGGGGGAGAATTTAAATCATTTCTTCAATTAAAAAAATAATAACTGAATTAATTAATTTTAAAAAAGAGAAACTATAGGAAGTCTCTTAAAAATTCCTCAAAAAATAAAAAAATAAATAAAATACAGCAGGGACATGGACTCAATGGCTGTTAGAGGCTTTGTTTAGGGTAGGAGCCCTAAACAAAGGGCTCAACCTGGCCCTGTGTAGGCCTTTGTTGTGCTTAAACGCAGACCTAGGAGTTCTTAATTTTTAAGTTTTGAAAAAGAAGTAAGGTTCTAAGAGACTTTTAGTGAATTCTATTTTTAAAAGTTGGCGGCTGATTAACAGGCAAACTAAAAACAAGACATATTCCTGCTGGCCACCTAGAGTGTGGTCGTCCTTGGTCCAGGGCTCACCGTCCTGCCGGCACTTCCCGTTTTACCTTCATGTTTGCCGTATCAATATAATTGAACTCTTAATGTTTTTTCTTCAAGTCAACTCTCTATTTTATTCATTTATCATCATGAATGAAAAACTAGAATCTTTAGCAAACATAAACCCAACATTATTGAATTCTTAGTTAAAGTTGCTTGCATCCCTGGAGCTGGAGACTTGTTCCCTTTCTTTGAAAGAAAGATTTGTGAGGGGTTGGAAATAGGAAAGATGTCTTTCCATCAAAATAAGATTTTTTTTTGATAGAATCAAAGTGTTGATTTGAAAATTGATTGAGAATTGAAAAGGGAATAACTTTCCATGTTATTGAAAAATATAGCACATCTGTGTACCTGAGAGCATGTCCCAAAGTTGGAAAATTCTGGTGTGGTCCAACTTCCTCATATTACAGATGAGCAAAGGAAGGCAGAGAGCAGAGACTTGTCCAGTTACAGAGATGGGTCCCAACCCAATGTCCCAGCATTCTCCCCACTCCCTGGAATGGTGATGCCTAATCTCTCTGTCCACCTACGAAAAGATGAATGGCTGCATGAAGCAAGAAAGGAAACAGAGGTCCTGAAGCAAAATCCAGGGAGACGCGGGGAAGTGCTGGGGGCACTGGGGTAGTGAACCTGGCAGTGGCGTGGATGGGGACTTTAGGGGCTCCTGGAGAGAGGAGGTTACCACCTGTTATCTTGTCCCAATCCTCCTTTACAAATGAGGCAGTTCAGGGCCAGAGAAGGAAATGACTTGTCCAAGGCCTCAGGGCCTCTTGCCACCGAGGGGAAGGTCCAGTTCCCATCGCTGCCTTCCCAGCCTGCATTCTTACATGGCGCCCCTGTAGTTTTCCAGCTCTGATACCCCTGCTTGTTTGTAAAATCTAGAATGGTACTCGTATCCTACAAGTATGAGGGTGCTGCTATTTAAAATGTACTACTATTGTTACTTTTCACCCACAGGAAGATTTCCATTTTCATCCCTGCACCAGCTGTCTGCAGAGTCTTGTCTGGGGCTGGTTACTGGTCTCCACTCCCAAGATACCCAGCACAAGGAGACAGTGCACTCTACAATTCTGGTATCTGCCCGCCCCTCACCGCCCCCGGTAACTCACCGCAAATCGGTTTCCACATCTCTCGCTGCCACAGCATCTGCAGCAGTCACTTTCCTTCAGGCCCAAGAACAGGTTGGCAGGGAGAAGCACCTACCAGCAAGAGAAACACCTCAGAGTGAGCCTGAGATGTGAAGCGAGGGCCTGAGCCTGCCTGCCTGTTACTGAGTATTTAGATGCCATTTGTCTTAACCGCAGTTTCAGCGGAGCACGATTTCAAGATTTGACCCCCTGAGTTTCCACTTAGATGTTGGGTTAAGAAAATAAAAAATACATGTCATTAATTGTCACAAAAAGTGAGTCTCTCTCTAAAGCAGAGTTTCCTAACATCTACTGAAACAAGGGGTACGAAATTATTAGTGAATGAATGGAAGGAGAATTCCCCGATTCTCTTGCTTTTCAGTCAATCGTTTAGTTAGAAAGTGTATTTGCTCCCACACCTCACACCGTAACCCCATGCCCTAGTACTCTTTTGGTAGAAATTTGTGGCCTTCAGTTTGGTTCATGGAAGTTGATTGATCCACGAGAAATGCCAGCCTAAGTTTAAATTACTTGGTAAAGTTAGTGGACATGTCTTTGTCAGGTCCTAATAGAGAGGGAAAAATTAAGGCACTGACTTTTCATCATGCAAAACTTAGGCTTTTGTTCGTAACTAAATATACTCTTTATCAATAATTACCCAATTTTAGAAGGGCAGTGTTAAAATCTCCTATAGGGAAATTTTAAGGCTTTCCTACTCACCAAGAACCCGCTTCCTAATATTCCTCCGAAAAACCAGACCTCTTCCGAAAGGTGGTAGATGTCTACCTCTTTTCCTCCAGGAAAAAATAACAGAATGTTAGCTATAAAGGCAATCACAGAAAGCAGAATGAGGGTGCCCCCCAGGCACTTGGCAAAATTCCCAGCACACATGCTGGGTCAGTACAGTACAGGTCTGTGATAAAAGCTCCTCACTGTCTCCTTCTCCAGGTCTCTTCAAAGTTATCAGCTAGAGTCCTAGTAAATGGCCCTAATTCAATCCGTATATTGGAGCTGAGAAGCAAATGAGCTGGTAAACTGTGTCTGTGGGGCTGCTTCAGCTTCTCAAATACAGCAGAATCTCAATGGCAGTGACATTTTACATTCTCCTAGACTTGGAGTCCTGTTTTTTGTTGTTGTTGTTTTTTTTGTATCTCCATAAATGAGTTCATGTTCAGAGCAATCATTTTGCCATGAACACCAGCTATGTTCCGCAGACTCTGGTTCTATTAGGATAAAAGTTCTGCCAAAGTTGGATTAAATGATTAAATGGGCTTAGGTAACAGTGGCTCAGACAAAATAAAACAGATTTCTTTACTATGAGACTTCTCAGAACCTTCGAATGCTCACATGCATTGTGACTCATGTGCATTGTGAGAAAGGTAGATAGCTGTGGGGTGTATGTGTGCATGGAGGGAGGGGGATGATCTGCAGAACCCACTTTATAAAATGCTTTGAAATTGATCCCTAGAGCCTCAGTGAAGACAGCCTTTTAATAATATGATTAAAAGAAACTCCTCACTACTACCTTTGAACATGAAGAGGGAGGACATGGGTAAATATAAGCTCACAATAAATCCCGAGACGATAGCCCTGCGATAAGGTATTTATTACAGGCAGGGCCTCTCTACTCTTTTGCAGAAACGGCTCTTCATGCCTCTGTCATGGGAAGGCACAGATTATGGGCCAGATCGACAGTGCCTTCACACATTCCTTTCCTATGTCTCTGGACTTACTATTCTGGACCATGTCTACTTAGAACAGTTAAAGATTCACCTGGCATCTCTGCCTCTTATGAGTGAGCATCGCCAACTCAGTGTCAGTAGTGGAAGCTGAAATTTTGTCCAGAGATAAAATATTTTAGACTAGCAGCAATAGAATCTTCTGTAGGCACAGTGTGAGAGAAGATGAGAGCTATTTAACACTTGAACTGTTCTTCCTTCAAGAGCTTAATCAAAGGAGTTAAAATGATTTCCTTTCATTGTGTTATAGGAGAAAACGCAGGACAGACACCCATGAACATCATTCCTCAGCAGATCCATTTTCCTGATTTTCTTGACTGTCTCCCAGGAAGAAACGTTGATGTAGGAACTTTGGAATCTGAAGATTTGATCCCCCTCTTCAATGATGTAGAGTCTGCTTTGAACAAAAGCGAGCCCTTTCTATCCTGGCTGTAATCAATACCATTGTAACTTGGGTGCAGTTGTTACTGGTTCTGGGGTGTCCTGGAACTACTCGTCCTCAGTTTTTTGTGTCTGGCGGACAATGAATTGAAGGCAGATGCTCAGCAGTATGTAAGCAAGCTAGTTTTATTGAAAGTGAAAGTACTCTTCTCAGGTCTGCAAGTAGGCTGCCTGGAGTGGTCAACCCTGTAGATAAAGTACACTCTCAGAAGGGAGAGCAAGCTGCCTCGAGAGGTCAGCCTCGAAGCCTCCTGCTTTGGTCTCTTTTATTCTGCCTGCAAGGCTCCAGTCCTCCCCTTTTCACAACAGCCCTTCCCCTACAAGCCTTGATTAACAGATGTTTCTTATGTAAGCTTCTTCTCTCTTAGCATGTGTATACCCATAACGCACTTGGTTTGCCCATCAGGGGGGTCAAAACCTCAATGTAAATTTATTATAATGATTGTATAATGAAGCAGAGGTGAATTCTAGGTCACACCAGCTGTCCTTCTGTGCATGCTTACGTTGGGGAATTTCTCTGTCATTGCCTCACTATTGTGTCAGGTCCAACAGTTAAGTCGAGGCTATTGTTTTAAAGCTATTTTTCATTTTGGCTGCTGTGGGGAGGGCCCCTAGTATAACTTCTACCACACAATCATGACCTGACCTTTCCTGGGCCTCTTGGAAAAGTCTGCAGGAGTACCACCTCTGCCTTTATGATTCATCATTGTGTCCCATGTCAGAGGGAAAGTGCACAGAGTAGAAATTTACTGTGGTTAGATTTAAGTACCAAGGAGGGGTAGGAGGGGTAGGAAATGCTTTCTCAGGCATTTGTCATCTAAAGTCTACATCTTAGAATGACGAATAAGCAAAGATACACTCAGAACCAAAAGATTTAAAGAAATGCTTTGGGGAGACACGATGCAAAAATAAAACATGAAACAAATTAAACAGTATTATCTCAAAAGAAACTGTTTAGAACAAATAGTCTTATCAATAATACAACCTGTAGATTGTGAATTCAGAAACTTATAAATTTGATAAGAATCCAGAGTCAGTTAATAGTTTAGATGAAAGAGAGGCTTCTATGAATTTTAAATCTTCTAACTGGCCCGGTCTGAATATCTTGAGAAAGTGGTCTCATCAGTCATCATCTACTTCAATCTTGGGAAATCTTCACCTTTGGGTCACTAGATTTGCAGATCCACTCAGAGTGAAGGGCTCTCTTCAGATATATCATGTTAACCCAAGAGTCTATTTTCTGGAATTTGTTCACAGAAGAGTTGGTTAGCAATACCTGATAGAGATCTTTTCAGTGAAGTTGAAGAGAGTCTTTTCGAAGATATCTTTTCCAATAGATGAAATCTCCAGGTTGCAGAGTGTGTTGGTTAGGGTCTTTGTGTCTCTGGAGCTCACTATGAAGAGATCAGTCTACTAGAATGTGGTTAATTTTGATAGAATCAATTAGGTTTTCAGAGTATTAAAGTATCTCTTCTTTTATCAGCTGTAGATCAAAAGAGGCAGGGGCTAGATGCACTGGATGCCCTGTGACTATCTCAAAGGGTGGGATTTTATGAGTTCCAAAGGGGATGGATCAGAGATTTAGAAGGACCAATGGCAATGCTTTTGACTAGGTATTTGGAGGGTCTCTGTAAATTTTGCCAATCGAGTCTCAATAATGCTGTTAGTGCATTCAAGTAACCTGAGGATTGAGGGTGGTAAGTGCAGTGAAAGTGTTATAAGACTGGCCAAACAGCACAGACTTGTCAAAGTATCTGACACATAAAATGGAGTTTCAGAGAGATTCCTCAGATAGGAATCATCTTTTCCAGAGAAGAGGCAGTAGCCTGTTTACAAGGAAATGCTTCAGTTCAGAGAGAAAACATACAGACCATGACTAAAACATATTTGTATCCATGGGGGAACTGTATGAAATCCATTTACCAAAACTTATAGAGTCCATTACGTGATTTAAAATGCCTTGGAGCAGTGCGAACAGGCTTCCAGGGTTGTACTTCGAAAAGGTGGGACAAGTGAGGTAGGTGCTCTTTGTGGCCTTACTAATATTCCCATACCAGTACTGATTCATGAATGTTATCACTTTTCAGTGAACCAGTGATTTAATGCATGTACAATAGTCAGGAGTGGGTATTTTGGAGTCTCTTGTAGAACCAAGTTGTTTTTTGGCTTGAACCAGAACTTTCCTTTTTATCAAGCCAATAATTATTGGATCATCAGTCTTGTTTTTATCCTTTTCTGAGGCCAATTGTTGGGCTTCTTTAACCTGTTTTTCTAAATTGTCATTTGGGGAAATATCATTTTGGACCATGAAGGAGGCGTGACTGCTGTTGGATCCTTGAAGGATGTCATTCCTTGCATTAGTGTCAGCAAGATGATTTCCTTTAGTTTCCAGAGAGTCGAGTTTAGAATGCCCTGGGATCTTAATGATAGCTGAAGCAGCAGGTAAAATTATAATATCCAATAATTCCTGAACATACTGGCCAATCTGAATTTCATTTCCACTGGAAGTAAGGAAGCCACGTTGTTTCCACAGAATTCCCAAATTATAAGCTACTCTGAGAGCATATGTACTATCAATATAAATGTTGTCAGTTTTGACCTTGGATAGGGTGCAGGCCAGTGTGAAGGAGAATGAGCCCATATAATTCAACTTCTGTAGCTGCAGTAGGCAAAGGCAAAAGTGCCATTTCAGTTACATCAAAATGTGTTGACATTGCATGACTTGTACAATATTCATGTTGTCACATTTTAAATAAAAACCACCAGTAAACCATGAGAAGCTGGCATTACTCAAGGAGTTTCCCACTGATCATCCCAAAGGCTTAGGAGGCGATCTGTTGGTGTTCAGCAGTCGTGAGGAGCTTTGTGGATAAACAGAGGGGAGAAGAGAAGCAGGGTTAAGGTTATTACAACATGAAAGAGTTCTGTGAGGAACAGTTAACAGAAGGATGTTGAGTTTGATGAGAATTCAAGAGGGCTTCTGCTGCAAGGGGTACAAAGATGGTTAAAGGGGATATCACAATGGTTTCCTCGGTGGGCATAACCAAAGGACAGTGGCCGTAATGGCTCCAAGGCAAGAAATATCCTCATGCCACAGGGTCCAGTTGGTACTATAATACGTTATGGATCGATGGTTGTCTCCATGTTTTTGGGTGAGTACCCTAAGGGCATTCCCTTCCTTTTCATATACATTAAGGAAAAAGGGTATCTGATAATTGGGATGCTCAAAGGCAGGTAGGTTTATTAACCTCTCCTTTAAGATTTTAAAGGCTGTGTCGTCCTGTTCTTCCCATAAAATTAGGTCAGAGTTGTTCTTTAGTAAAACATATTGATTCAGCCACAAGGGAGAGATCTGGAATTTAATTTCAGCCATACCCAAAGAGCTTGAGTAAACCTTGCAGTCGGTGCTTAGTTTTGGGTTTGGGAAAACTTAGGATACTGCGAAGCCTATCTGGATCTATGTGCAGCCCTTGTTCTGCTATCATATGTGCTAAATACTGAACTCGGGTTTGGGCAAACTGCAGTTTTTCTTTGGTGACCTTGTCTCTCAATGGTTAAAAGCTTTAGCAAGCTGTCTTCCTGTGAGAAGACTTGGAAGGCAAAGAAGCAAGCTGTCCACATAGTGCAACAAAATAGAAAACCCTTAGGGATATTTGTATCACCTCAGCCTTCAAGATTTGTGAGAAATAAGACAGGTTCTCAATAAATCCCCGAGATAGTACTGTCCAGGTTAATTATTTTTCTTCCCAAGGGAAAGCAAAAAGGTATTGACTATCTTCTTCAATTGTAATGGTAAAGAATGCACTGTATGAATCAGTTATGGTAAATAATTTACTTTCAGTTGAGATGAATGTGTCACTGGCAATCAATTGTCTGCCTTGTGTAAGAGTCTGGGGCTCAGGCCTTGGGTCCCCACAAAAAATTTGCATAGCATTCCGACACTCAGAGAAGAAAGAGCAGATGAAAAGTAGCAAACAGAAGCGATTTTATTAAGAAAAGTAGGCAGAGTAAAAGTACGCTTGGAAGAAAGTCCAAGAAGGCACCTCAGTAAAGGATTGAGGGCCCGAGAAGTCAAGGGTCAGGCTTTATATGGACCTTAGGACTTCTTTGTTCTGTCCTTTCCATCTCCAACGGCACAAATTCCTGGCTCCTCCCTCATACGCTCCTACTCCAAGCTGGGACACACACAGTGTGTGCCCATAGACAGGATGTCACACGCTTGTGCCCTCAAGATTTTAAGGGTAGGCGCATGCTCAGTTAACTAATTTTGCATCTACCAGTCCAGAGCTCCCAGAGTAAGGTCATATAATAATCACCTGCAGTTAACTGACAGGGGAGTCGGGGGAGGGAGGAAAGGCGTGAGGAAGGTGTCAGGTACTATGAGGCCTCATGCTTGCCTGTCTGGCTTCTGATCTTGGGAGAAGGAGGGAGACTGTAGGAGTCTGGCAGACACCTGGTTGTACATATTTGGCTGAGCTGTTCTCGAGGCTGGGGCCTTGTTACTGGCTCATATCTGCCTACCCTGTCTGATGTTACTAGCATATGAGGGTTAGGAACAACAGTGTCCAGGGATAACTATGTTGTTTATTGCTCAGATATCTTGGAAAAACCTCCACCCTTCACTCTTGAGAATGTTACAGGGACTAGGACAAGAGATAATGAGGCTCTGAATCTTGTAATTTCTATTTTGGGCTTTAAACCTTGAAGGGCTTCATACCTTGAAGGGCTTCTTTAATTATGGCATATCGATTGATTCTAGGAAGGCATTTTGAGAAATATATTTGAATCTTGATAGGAGGTACACTGTGGATTTTGCCAATATTGAAGATTTTGCTCTAAAAGGGATGATAGCTGATTCAATAGGGACAAGTGATTGGTGCTCCCAGATTCAGTTATAGTGCCTCATGCTTGAAGCACAGCTCAGCCAAATATGTACAACCAGGTGTCTGCCAGACTCCTACAGTCTCCCTCCTTCTCCCAAGATCAGAAGCCAGACAGGCAAGCATGAGGCCTCATAGAAAATGGAGCAAATAAAAGACGTTGAAGGGTCATATAATTTTGTTTGATTGACTATTTTAATGGCTACTGTCAAATTCTAAAATTGTTTCCCTCTTTTGGTAGAAATACTGGCATGATACTTTTCTAAGAAGTCTCAACGTAATAAATGAATAGGGGCAAATCCAGTGCAAAATGAAAATATGGGCCCCTTGCTCACAATAAGAGTTTCAAGATGATGGCATAAGCGTTAACCAAGTGTGGAGCTATTCGGGGGTGGGGCAGAGGGAGGGTGCTGTGTGACTGCACAGGAAGCATGTCTATGAAGCTAGCCCTGCCCATTGTAACTCTGCAAGTCAAAGGATTTTAAGTACTAGTGTATCTCTTTGTAAAATTAAGAGAGAAGAGGCTAATAATATAAAGGGCTTCATAGAAAAAAAATTACAAGAATTAAGCCAAGAAATTATTAATATATTTTTCTGAAATAGCCTCTCACCAAATCCTTCAGGTAGCCAGCTTTTTTTTCCCAACAGTAGGAAGGAGTTTGGTGCATCTGAGACCTTTGACCTTAAGCCAGATTTGGTTTTCCTCAAGGATATCAAAGAATGTAAGACTCTTAGGACCTTCTTTGATAACTCCCAACATTCTCAGGGGCACTAATATCAACAACCAGCAAATGTATATTAAGCCTGTTCGTTCGTTCGTTCATTCATTCATTCATTCATTCATTCATTCATTCATTCTTCTGGCTGAGCCCCTGCCATTTTGAAGACACTAAATAGACTTTGGAAATACAAGGATGAAGAAAACTCAGTCCTTTTTGAGCTTACTGTTTAATCAGGGCCGTGTATTATGGAACAAAGAGTAATGGGAGCTCAGGATGGGGAAGGATGAAGAGAAATGAACGACTTCAAGTAGGCCATGGTGTCTGAGCTCTAGCTTCAAGGAGTTTCCCAGGCAAAGGCCTGTTTGGTGCCAAGAGGGCCGGAAGAAGTTGAAATCATGGTCTCTGCCTCCAAAAAGATAATGTATTGAGCACCAAGTGGATGCTAGTATAATTCTGGAGAGAGGGTGGGTCATTTGGGGCTTGGTGATGAGGTAGGATCAGGGGAACAGGAAAAGCATTCTGGGAACTGGGAACTGTTAAACAAAGACATAGAAGTGAAAATGGAAGGCAAACAATATGTAATGACAACCTACTGTGTTCCAGGAACTAGTCATTGTATAGTAAGTACGTGCACGAGTGTGTGCGCACGTGCGTTTATTGGAATAACATTACTCTTTTAGAGTCATTTAGACAGAATTGACATCTTTATAATATTGAGTCTTTTTATTCAGTTCAATCTGTTTTCTCAGCATACTTTCCTCAAAGTATGAGAGTTGAAGATGGTCAGACAACAAGGAAACAAATAAATAATTAACCCCCACCCCTAAACCTCAGTGTTGTAATTTAGGCACTAACTCCAGCTCTATCAGAAATGACAGATATAATTGTCATCTCTGAAATTCACTTAATCTTTCTTGGTCTCATTTCCTATTCTTCTTATCTATAAAACACTCACTTTTTCATGGTACTAAAATTCTCCTATTCCATAGATTTTCTCAGTGTCTGGACAAATCTACATTTAGGAATAGATGAATTTGTGCCTTGCACACAAACACTCTTTTTCTTATAACATTTTTGAGAGTACAATCATTATGAGACTGGAAGATGAGAAACTGATATTTTAACTATGACTCTAATCTCTGTAAATGAGATAATTTCAGCAAGCATATTCTTCACTGCCCAACTAGAAGGCCTGACATTTCCATGGCTAGGATTAGGGACTGTTTCTAGAAAAAATTGCCACTCAAAGATGTTATCTGGATAACAATAACTTGACTAATTAGGCTATAAATGGAATAAATTAATTTGTAAGATTAGCAGAGATTAACAGCCACTAGTCCCTAGCATTCTAGAAAGAGAATCCATTTATGGAATTAGCGTGGGGTAACATAAGATTTTCAGAGAATGAGAAGAAGGTGAAACATTAATTGGGAAAGCTGAGGACTGGCATTTCCTATTTTCTTTATCTGTAAAATGCTCACTCTCTCCCATTTTATATTTCTCCCAAGTTTACAGATTTTCTACATTTAGGGATAGATGGATTTTTTGTCATACACTCAAACACACTTTTTCTTTTAAGAGCATTTCTTATTTTTGAGAGTCCAATAGTTATAACAGACTGAAGGATGAAAAATTCATATTTCAACTATGACTTTTATCCCTGTAAATGATATAATTTCAGCAAGCATGTGAATCACTACCCAACTAAAGGGCCAGACAATTCTACCATTAGGAGTAGAGACTGTTTCCAGAAAAAGGCCTCCCTCAAAATTGTTACTCGAGTAATAATTGTGTGACTAATTGGGGTGTAAATGGAGTAAATTAATTTGTGGGATTAGCAGAGATTAACAGTCACTAGCCCCTTACATTCTAGAAAGAGAATCCATTTATGGAATTAGCGTGGAGTAGCATAGGAATTTCAGAGAATGAGAACAAGGTGAAACATTAATGGAGAAAGGTGAGTTCTGGCATATTCCATGAAGCTTTGCAAGTTCTGGTGAAGGTGGGTGTATGAGCATTAAGAAGGGGCAAGCGTGGGTCTTCTCCTTTACAAATTTGCCCCGGGCTTTGTTCCCACAACCACCTAAGAATTTCTGTGCAGTGCAGCTATTAATTAGTACCTTGGCCAAGTTACTTAAAGTTTTGGAACTTGAGTTTTTTAATATGTAAAACTAGCAATAATAAAAAAAAATAATAATATTAATAATAATAATACAATGAGAGAGCGGTGAAGATTAAAAGAAGTGCTTATGCAGAACACCAGCAATTCATAGGTGGTCAATAAATGTTTATGTTCTGCCTTTTCATGAGTTTTTCCCTCTCTTCTTCCCAGGCTACATTTTTTTCCCCACAGCACTTAACACCATCTGCAAATAAGATATAATTCTTCATTGTCTCCTCCCAATGTGAGTATTGTGAGAGCAGGAACTTTTGTTTGTTTTGTATTAGCACCTTGAATGATGCCCACTATACTGTTCCGAGTTTTTTCAAAATATTTATTGAATGAATTAATGTGTTTGTGGGAATATCATCTTTCATACTGCAACCCTTCCTTGGATGGCATCATCTTGGATCAACTTGTTTGCTTGCATGTCCATGTCCTGAATGAATGAGGCTTTGGGGAAAAGTTCCTTGATGGGGAGGCATTAGAGAAAATTTGGATTCTTTAGATAGTCAAACCTGCCCTTGAAAATGATGTGCTGAGTGACCTGCTGGGCCGAGTGGCCATTAGAGGGCAGCAGATGGCTTTGCCATGTTGTGGTGACCAGTGCCCCACTTAGGGGAGCGAAAAGGGTGGAGTGGGGGTGGGTAGTGGGGGTTAGGGAAGAGGTGAGGTCTCATGGGAAGGGGAAATAGAAAGCTTTGCAGAGAACTTATATTTTGTTTCCTTCTTTGCACTCACCTATGTTTCCTTTGCCAGGGAGATCTGTGACTTTTGAGTGAAAAGTTATTTTTGATTACAGAGAAAAAAAATAAGGCATTTTCCGAGCAAGTTTCAGAACATTCTAAGATGTTATTACTGTAAAATGTGAATTTCTCTGACTCCTGAATCTGAATGAGGCTGAAGGCTGGGAATCCACATTTATTTAGCAAGCTTCCAGGTGGTTCTGGTCACTCTCAAGTTTGAGGCCCACCGCACTTAATGAGTAGGCTCCAAACTGTGTATCATGGGGCCCTGATGTATGTATGTTTGCTTCTTTATTTCTTTCTTTACGAATTGTATACATAGATGACTGTTCTATGTAGATGTATACATTATAAAACATTCACAAAAATAAAAATTTCAAAAAGTTGGAAATCCATATACATTAAAATTTATATTTGAACTTCCAATGCCACATTTTGGATGACAGGATGAGAATAATTCATGCCAACGAAATCTCAGCTCCTAGTGGTCTTTCCTCTTTGTCCCAGTGTCTGCAATGCCCACTGCCATTTTCATTGAATTAAGTTTATAGAGCTTTCTTGAGAATGAATATGAGTAGATATTTGAAGAGTCAGTTAATATTGGAGTCAATATCATATTGAGAATTCTATGATTTATCACATGACAAAATGTGCTACTGGTGTGAATAGTATTGAGGAGTTTAACATTTGCTTGGTCAGCTGAAAGCAGTAGAGCTGTAGTGTGGTCGTGGAACAGTCTTTGCAGGGACAGGACAGGAGTGCCTGGTGAGATTGATGGAAGCTCAGATTCTGGAGCCAGGTGTCCTGTGTTTAATGCCAGCTCTGTCACCGACTTGCTTTGTGACCTTGGGCTTCTTGCTCAACCTCTTCATGTCTCAGTCTCCTGTCTTCTCATGTAAGGTAATAATAACAGCACAACTACCTGTGAGGGTTGTGGTATTGAATGAGTCTGACACATGTGAAGAAAGGTTCCTCATCAGAGTACGTGCTCTGCAAATGTCAGCCCTCAATGGGGTGGCAGGCATAAGGAACAGAGTAAGCCTCCTTGCTGCTGCTTGGATGCAGCAAGCGTAGGAACCTGCCTTTTCTTCCTTTTCTTTTTTAACCCTGAGGATTCTAGAAATCTGTCTCTGTGTTCTGGCTTCTTCCGCACAGAGAGGATAAAATCACTATGTTGAATAAACTCAACAAGAGGCTTTGGTAGAAATAAATTCAAGTGTCTTAGAGTTTGCAAACTGGAAACACAGTTAGGCAAAAATCCCAGAAGTGTTCCAAAGAAGAAAAAAAAGTTGAAAGTTCTTATAGCAAAAAGTACATTCTTGAGAATTATCAGTCCAGCATCCTTAGTTCTAGGACTGATCCAGGATGGTTATCAGTCAGATGACAGGTGGTCAGGATGCAGAATGCCAGATGTGTGCCAGGAGGTCTGGCCAGGTCCCAGAGGTCTGGATAATGACTATCATGTGGATGTATGTATTAGTCCTTCAGGAGGTAATCCAGTGGCCTGGAGAAGTGAATCCTTCAGGGGATAGTCAGAGGACTACCTGGAGGTACAAATGTATATCCAGGCATTGAGTAGGACTGGAAAGTTCAAAAAAGTTTACGTTTCCAAGCTAGTTAGAACAAGAATGAAATCTTTCCTCAGGCCTCAGCTTTCATAATGTTAATAATTATAGCAGCTAGGTTAAAGTGACTCCATTTTATATATTCCTTATTTTCACTCTTTCCTCAACTGAATAGAAATATGGGGAAATAAAAAGTATGGGAGTGAGCAACGCAGAGGGACTGTGTGGTTGTCTTTATATAGGTGCTTTGAAAGATTATATTAAAATATTGATTTTGATTATGATATTTTAATTAACAGTTTTCATTAATTCAAGTTGGTATTTCAGGGAGGAAATTTTTCTTCTACTCTTCAAGGTTCTTCAGGCTAGTCTAATAATCAAATTGACTAGAGACAGATTAGCAGAAGAAAAACAAATGAAAGTTTAATAACAGGTATACCTACCTCCTGTAAACACGGGAGAGATACAGGAAACCAGGAAAGACACAGTAAACAAGAGTAAGATTGTTATGCAAATTTAAATACACGCCTTCTCCATTGATAGTAAAGGCAGGCCTGGTACAGTGAGGGACAACATCCTTACAAATGAACATTTCTCTTACAAATGTAAATGTCCTTTTACAAAGCATAACTTCTACTTGGTATTCCAAGTAGTCTGCTGTTTCTTAAAATGAACCAGCCTAAAATAATCAATAACTCAATGAGGCATACATAGGGGTGGCACACTGCTCCCCTTCAGCATGAATTAATGATCAGAATAAATTATGACATTTTGTTATTTGCTCTGTGACCTTGGGCTTCTTGCTCAACCTCTTCGTGTCTCAGTCTCCTCTCTTCTCATGTAAGGTAATAATAACAGCACAACTACCTGTGAGGGTTGTGGTATTGAATGGGTCTGACACATGTGAAGAAAGGTTCCACATCAGAGTACATGTTAGTACATCAGACTAACAAAATTTTAGTCCTTTCAGTTCTATATTGGAACCTGAAATGAGCATAACAAAGCATCCCTTCCTAGATGCTTTAAGAAAACTCATGGAGGCCATTTAGCACTTGTGGCTTAGAGTGTGGACTATGTGGGTTTGGATCCTGGATTTCCCATTTGTGTCGTGAATGGAAAGAGGAGTTATGTAGTAAAACTAACAAGCTCAGGGGGCTGCTTGGCAGGCTTGAAAAGCTCAGTGGCTGAGAGTAGCCACACAGGATGCTCTAATTATAAATTCTTAACTGGGCAGGTCATGGTGGGTAGTCACATTCCTGGCTTATAGATTTCTTAATAAAAAGTTAACCTTAGCCTGAACCGAGCCCTGTCCATTGTTTTTGTACATCTAAGATAATATACCCTTGGGATGTTGGTAACTATTTTCTCCAGACCCTTTTGAGGCATAATCACCTGAATCAGGGCTTCATGACCCTAAAACTTCTCATTGTTTTCTTGTTGCACCATACCATCTGTATTTACTGTAAATGTTAAATGTTAACTATCTTGTACCCACACATGTAAAACAAGTTTGTATCTCTCTTTTTACTTTTTATCCAATCCCAGAGATTTCCCCACTTTGTTTTCTCTCACTTCCTTAATTTACCATCAGGAGATGTCATGTAACCTTCCTTATGTTTTTTTTCCCCTTTGATTCCAAGAGCATTTTAAAAACTACAAACTTGCCATTCTCTGGAGCATTTTGTCAATATTTGGAGATTGTACTTTCGGGCTGGTCTTTTTTTTTTTTTTTTTTTGCTCAAATAACTCTTATAGAGGTTTTCAATAGGTTTGGACTTCATTTCTTCTTTCATTGACACTGTTTATGGGGCCCTGGGAAAGTCACTTATTTTATCTAAGCCTCACTTTACTCTTATACGAAATGGGCTAATCATAGTTTCTGCATCACAGGGTTGTGCCAGATGAAAAACAAACTCACATTTAGATAAGAACTTTATTCAAAAGGACAATTGTGACAGGAGACTATAATCTCAGGAATCTTCAGGTGTCTCAAAAACAGACAGAAAAGACTTTTCTTTTACAGAGAAGGGTAGCAGACCTTAACAGCAACAGGAAGCGGGACAAGTAAGGAGGCATCATGGCTGGGATCTGAGCAGAGGGGCCTATGGTGAGGGCAGAGGCCTCACAAAAGTCAAGACAGGGCAGAAGGTGAGAAATGGGCAACTGTGAACACTCGATCAGTTCTGGGAATTAAGTGAAATTATCTGTGTCATAGCTTACCAAAGTTTCTGGGTATTAACAATAAATGTTTTTTTTTTTTTAAAGTTATTGTTATTAAAATGCTTGATTGTACAGTGCTTGAGATTAGCTTTTTCTTCCTCTGGAGCAGAGTAATTCAGTCACAATGCCACAATGATAACATCCCACTCAGTTGAACATCTACTATGTGCAGACCCAGTACAGAGGCCAGTAGTGCTTGGGTGCTAGAAGCCACAGGAAAGCAGGGGCATGGTAAGTTTTGTATTTAGGTCTGTCATCTAAGATCGTTCCTGCCATTCTGGGTCTACTTAATGCAGGCGATGCCATTCCCTGATGCAAGGATTTCAGGAGAACCATGTGTGGAGGGACTGGAAAGTTTAGCTTAGAAATGCTGTATTGCGGGGCCAAGGAGACATTTAAAAACAAATACTTAACAGGCAGGGCAGTAGTCTGGGCTGGAGACAAAGATATGGGAGTCAGGAACGTAGTCACGAAAACCACAGCAGTGAAGATCATCTGGGAGAGTAGTTAGACCAAAAAGCAGTGCTCTGAAGTCAGAACATCAACAAACACTTCAGGAGCAGAGTACTTTCTTTAAAATGCATACCTGTCACTTTGGTGAAAGGTAAATATTTGTTTATGCACATGTGTGTGCATTCTACCACTAATCGCTGAGCACTTATTACATGCAAAACACTGTGTTGGTTTCCAGGATAAAGAACTAATGGCTCTTCTCCTCAAGCAGCACACTGCTCTAGACCAGTGATTCTCAACTATAGAAGAGTTGGCTCCCTGGGGACATTCAGCAACATCTGGAGATATTTTTGTTGTCACATCGAGGAGCGTCTAGTTAGTAGAGGCCAAGATGCTGCTAAACATCCTACAGTGCACAGGACAGCTCTCCCCACTCTTGACAAAGAATTACTTGTTCTCAAATGTCTGTTATGTGGAAGTGGAGAAGCCCTATCTACACTAAGAAATGGTATATGCATACACACAAGAAAACTGAAAAACCATTCCCTTCTCCAAACTGAGAGTGGTTGCTTGTAATTGTCAAGTTGGCTAAGCCAAACTATATTTCCCAAAGTCCCCTTTCCTATGTTTCCTGTGAGGGTGCAGCATGAGAGAGGGTGCAGCATGAGAGTGATTCTGTGAGCTTTGGGAGACAGACGGGAAGCAGTAGCATCTTGCAGCTCATGCACACTGTTGCCCGTCTGCTGCCTCCCCTCACTGACACCAGGCAGCAGCTGGGCCTACAACTGCTCGCCTTCCCCAGGATCTCCTTCACCTTCTCTTACTCTGGGCCAGGGAGTGTGTGTTCAGAACCACGACAAAGGGTTCCAGCTTCTGTAGGACACCCACACTATGGAAGACATGGGCAATAAAACCTGATATGGGTTTCAGTGCATCTTCATGGGCTTCAGCTCCTGTCTGTGAGTTACAACTTGTTCTTGTGTCTCACATGTTATATCCACCTTTCCTTGTTGATGTCCTTCCCTGTGGGCTATAAGCTCCAGCATCAGATACGAGGACAACAGTCTTTCAGAGATGGCTTAACTAGTTCCCATAATTACTAAGGGCAAATCCTTGATGTGTATATATGTATTTGCCCTAAGTAATTGTTGCAGTAGTTATAGATTGACATTCGACCTTAGATTGATCCCTGCTGATATGTTAGGTTAAGGTCAGGGTCAGCTTGTTATTGTTTCTAACAGAACAAAGTAATTTTGTAGAAAGGCAGATTTTTTTTTTTTTTCTCACTGGGGCCAATCATAATGGTTCTCTCCCACGAATTGTTCTAAGCTCTTTTTTTTTCTTTTTTTTCTTTTTCCTTCTCCTCCTTCCCCTGTTCTTCCACTTTCACCTCCTTTACCTTTTCCCCCTTCCCTCTTTTCTCACTTTTTTTCCTATCTCACCTTTTAGATGAATATATTCCATTGATAGTGCCTATAGATTAATATATGTCCTAAAATTCTCTCTCCTACATTTCACAGGTGTGTGCCAAGACAGTATCCATGGTTCGTTGACTCAAACCAAAAGATAAACAAAAAATCTTCAGTCATGTCCTGCTGCCACCTAGGTCTTTAACACTGAATAGTTGCGATGTCATAATTGGAATGTTCCCATTATGTTGAGATGTTCCATCCAGCCCTTTTTTTTTTTTCCTCCCTTTGGAGATCCTCCAGGTTCCTCATGTCTTGCTTAAGCTGCTCAGAGCAGAGCTCTCCACTATTTCCGGGCACACAGATACCAGGGTTTGAAGAGGGAAGAGAAGCTGAGTGCTCTTCATATTTAGTTTGTTCAGTCCTTTGTTCCAATGTCTTCTTTTCTACACCTGTATGTTTGACTGGTATGGTTGGGTGAAACCTGGGGATACTTTTCCTCTTTTCCTTTATTATCACTAATAACCCAGGTCCATCGGCATATTGTGTGTATGTGTAGGGTAACAATAAGAGAAAATAATTTAGGTTTCATTTTGTTCTTCCTTGTGTTTACCTTTTCCTTTCTCCCATTCAAGAGGGCCTTGTGCTCATGGGCCCAGTAGAATGCTGAGGTAGAGGGGAAACCCCCAAAACGAGCCCCATGAAAGCCCAGTGTCATGGTACCAAATGCAATTATAAGGAATAGTTCACACTCTTATATTCATGCATCTGGCATAGATCTATGAGGTCATTTGTAGCTCAGATGCCCACTTCCTACTTTCTTTGGCTCCTCAGTTTGGAAATCTTCCTATGGTTATTTCAGGGCCAGGGATGCTACTCCACGGAGTCTGAGGGTATAGGCAAAAGGGAAGTGGGCGCTGGGCACTTCCATTGACACGATAAATCCACTGATTGCCTACAATGTGCTAGGTCTCTTGTTAGGCACTGGGGAGTAGCCTCGAATCAGAAACATGAGTCCAAAGTGTAGAGAAATAAGTCAGATGTTGAAGAAAGCAATACAAAGTTGGCAACTCCCATAAGAAAAGTTTCTGGATAGTTTTACTACTAACCTTAGGGAGTGTGTTTGTGGGGATGTGTGTGAGCATATAAGGATCTACAAAGGGAGGGACCCATTCAACTTTTGTTTCTTGTCTCTTCCTTTTAATTCCATGGTAAACTGGTTTTCCTAATTTTATGGCGGTTGGATTTGCAAATGGCCTTCTGTGTGAAAACTTATCAAAGATTTGTTTTAGTTTTCATCTTTAAAATATTGACAGTATATTTGATAATGACTACAATACTTTCATTTCTAAAATCTGAATCAAGAAAACTCTTAAATAAGGTATTGATGCCTCTTACCCACATTCTTATTTCCTCATCAAAGAACAGAGGTAGGTGAATCAGTCCTGATGGTTTGATGTATCTGAACCTCTGGAACATCATTACCTGTGTCACTCTTCGGGATTCGGCACGTACTACATTGTATTGATATTAATCAGTAGAGTGGGTGTTTCTAGTGGACTGTCATGGGGTCTGACTCACTTTCATCCTTGGTGCCTGCAGATCTGCAGTCAACATTCACAACCGTGCTCAAAGTGGTTGGTTTTTAGCATGGCCAAGTGAGCTTTAAAAACTCCGTAACAGAGAAAAAACAGACTTTAATTTCTCATGTATAGATTTTCAGAGGCAGTAAGGCTATGCTAAAGCTCAAGAATTGTAAATTTAGCACATTTTCTAGGTGATTCTCATGATCAGCCATGTTTGAGTGCCAATGGTCTAAATTGAATGGAAACACTGTTTGTGTTGTGTGTCTGTGAGTATGTGTGTGTTTGTGTGTATAGTTCTCCAAGGATATCTTAATTGCCTATCTGTTTGCCTGCCTTCTGCCTATTAAGTGCCAAATCTAATCTCTGATTTTAGTGTTCTCATTGTAGTGAGGGCATAATCACAGCGTATAACTTCTTATGTCTTCAGTGGTTATCCACCAGTGACCAGCACTCAGCAGTGAATGTTAATTGTTTTATTGATGTTTGTGAGAAACATAGTTGTCAGTGTGCCAGAACTACATAGTGTATGTAGCCTATCATCTTGGCAGGTGCAGAAGTGAGATTCACTGGTTTGTAACCTTCTCTGAGGTCCTTCTATTGCACATCAGTCATGTCGACAATCCCACAGGACTCCCTGTTTTATCTTTGGGGGACTTCAAAATTTCTTAGTTGATCGATTACTTTCCAACAGTCCTTTTACAGATGTGGAAACTGAGTCCTAGAAAGTAACTTTCCCAGGATCTCCAAGCTGGGGTGTGGGGCAGTCAGGGTTTGAAGTTTGAATTCTAATGAACATAATAGATTTGACTCTATATTAGTGCCTGATTCATAAAACTGAAGTTAATGTCATAATGTAACACACAGAATTAGTAGTACCTATTATCTTAATTCTGGGCCATAGACTGATAAGTTATTATCTCAATCAGTTTTTTAAAACATTTTTTGTTTGATCAAAGGAAGATTTGTAGAAAATATAAAAAGAGAGTTGTATTCACTCAAATTTTTGCCCCTCCCTTCTAAAACACATACCATCTTTATTATATTACCTTTGAATTATAATTTTAATTTAATATACATAAGGAAACCCTTGCTGATGATGGCAGGCTCAAATTATTAATTACTAGTCTCAAGTAATTCAAACATATTAGCCAACGAGACAAAAATAGAAATTATTTATGATACATCAGTCATTCTTTTTTCCTATGAAAACAGAGAATAAAAATTAGTCTTAGTTTCTCATTTTAAAGTACTTTTCTTCTTTGAATTACATTAAACTTTCAAAGATAGAAACACCTCTATATTCAGAGAAGCAGTGTAACAGTACATTTTTCATTCTTAAAGAAAAAATTGTGAAAAATCAGTTCTGAGTCTGCTCTTCAATTCTAAAAGGACGCTAATTTGAAAGATGTATAAATCCAACTTAAGCGGGCACCATGTTTTTTATTTGAAACTAACATAAAATTCTAAGTTGAGCCAAGCTAATTGGGAAGGAGAAGGAATGAGTCTGTCCTCCCTAAACTTTGTCAATTTGGAAGCAGATAGGAATTGACAGAGAGAGAAGAATAAGTTTATTGTATCTTCTCATTTGCCACCAAGTCAGAGAGCTCATCATAGAGGTTTAAACTGGTCCATCTCCCTAGAAGGTAGAAAAAGTTAATTAATTATGCCATCATTCTTTTTGCTTTCTTTTCCCCTTCTTCCTCCCCTACCCCTCACCCCTCTTCTCATAATTATTCTTGCTCCTTACTGGTTACCTACTAATTTTTTTCTATACTATTCTCACTTTGTTTCAGCGTTTCAATCAATCTCTTACTTAACTGTGTTTAGGTTATAGGAGTTGAAGTTTCATTTTATTTTGCATCATTTATTATTGAGAATAATTTTGATAAGAGGAACAGAGAGCTCAAGTGATGTATCTAAAGCCACAGATAATAAGTAGAGGAGCCAGGATTTGAACTCAGGATAGTTGAACCCAGAGATTGTGCTCCTTTTTTCGGAAGCTTTGCTGCCTCACTGATTTTCATACTTTTAGTAAATAACAACCAACAAAATGTACTGAGCCTTTTAACTGTTGAAATGGATGCATACTTATCACCACATGTTAGACACTCAGTCATCAATCTTAGGAAGTAGTTTTAACAACCACATTTTACAGATAAACAGTTGAAGGCAACAGTCTTCTAAGACTGCACAGCTAGCATTCAATCTATGTCATAGTTTGCATTTTAAGGCACGTTTTCATCTATTATCATTCAAGAACTGTGCCAGGCTTGGGAACTTCTCAATAAATACTTTTGCCTGAATGGATGGATGTTGATCTGCACATTTTCTGTAGAAGATTGGCAAAGGTGGTTGGGATAACTATGACTGAGAAGTAGGTGTTCATTGTACTGTTCTTTTAAATTTTATAGATTTGAAGTTTTCCATATAAAAAGTTAAAGAAGGAAGGAAGGAAGGAAGGAAGGAAGGTAGGAAAGAAGGAAGGAAGGAAGGAAGGAAGGATGGAAGGAAGGAAATTAACTCTGACAGGGTTCATTATCCCTTTGATTCTCTGGTGTACATACACTGACAACTGTATAGTCCATCTACTGTCTTTTGCTATCAAGTAATTTATTCATTAAAATTGCTAACATATGGTATCTGAATAGACGACACTGAAAAGAGTCAATGTGCTAACATGTACAGGTATGTTTTTTAATTTATAGGTAATCCTCAAATTTAGTAAACTACTATCTTCTATCCAAACAGCAGTTGTATTTCCAGTAAATCTTGCAATGAAAATTTGCTACCTAACTAAAATAGCGTAAATATCTTCTGTGAAAACAGAAAAAAAAAATATCATGTTTGAAAAAAATTAATTTAGAAAACATGGATTCATTTTGGAGGAATCACAATATTCTAATGCCCAATATTCTTACCACTATCATAAAAATAATTTTGATGAATTGTCAACTGGTAGTATTCTTTTCTCTCTAATTGTGTTTATTGACCCAAAATTTTAAATACAACACAATAGAATTGAAAATTTATAGAAAAAAACAATAGTCAATGAAATTTATTTGTAATACATGCATTTTACAGTTGATTTTTAGAACTTTTTATTTTTTATATTTCAAAATATATGATTAAACTTTAATGAAATAATATAAGGTAGAAGGAAAAAGTGAGTCTTCATACCCATAAACAACTACATTTAACATTTTGGTTGAATTTCCTTTAGGTCTTTTTTCTATTTATAGTATTTGCTTTTTTCTTATTTATATAATTGTATATCCTGTTTACATTTTCTGTATTTTGCCCCATTTATTTATTTACCATTATATCGAGATTGTTTGTTTGTTTGTTTACTTATTAAGGTGACATTAGTTGACAAAATCCAGTAAGTTTTAGGTGTACAATTCAACAGTAAGGCACATATATATATTGCATCGAGTATTCAATGCCCATAGATTTCTTTCTGTCACCACATATTTGACCCCTTGTAGCCCGTCTACCTCCTCCCTCCCTTCCTCCCACCCTCTGGTAACCACTAGTCTATATCCATGTCCATGAGTCTCTGTCTTCTTCATTTGTTTCTTTTAGGTTTATATCACACATATAAGTGATATCATGTGCTTTTCAACTTTTTCTGTCTGGCTTATTTCATTTAACATGATTATCTCCGGGTCTATCCATGTTGCAAATGGCAGTATTATATCTCTTCTTATGGCTGAGTAATATTCCATCGTATATATGCATCACCGCTTCTTTATCCAATCATCTATTGTAGGACATTTTGGTTGCTTTCGTGTCTTGGCCACCATGAATAATGCTGCTATGAACATCGGTGTGCAAATATCTTTTCAGATATTTGTTTTCAAGTCTTTGGGGTAAATACCCAGTAGAGGGATTGTTGGATCATATGGTAGGTAGATCAATTCTTAGTTTATTGAGGAATCTCCATAATGTTTTCCATAGTGGCTGTATCAATTTGCAGTCCCACCAGCAGTGTATGAGGATTCCTTTTTCTCCTCATCCTCTTCAACACTTTTTATTACTTGTTCTGTTGATTATAGCTATTCTAAAAGGTGTGAGATGGTATCTCATTGTAATTTTATTTTGCATTTCCCTAATAGCTAGTCATGTTGAGCATTTTTTCATATATTTGTTGGCAATTTCAATGTCTTCTTGGGAGAAGTGTCTGTTCAGGTCCTCTGCCCATATTTTAATTGGATTGTTGTTGTTATTATTTTTGAGTTGTATGAGTTCTTTGTATATTTTGGATATTAGACCCTTATCAGAGGCATTGCTTACAAATATATCTTCCCATTTGGATGGTTGTCTCTTTACCTTGTTGATGGATTTTAGTTTGTGCAAAAGATTTTTAGCTTGATATAGTCCCATTTATTTATTTTGCTTTTACTTCTCTTGCCTTTGAGGTCAAATTCATAAAATCCATTTTAAGTCCAAGGTCCTTGAATTTAGTTCTTATGTTTTATTCTATGCAATTTATTGTTTCGAGTCTTATATTCAGGTCCTTAATTCATTTTGAGTTAATTTTGATGTGTCTAGTTTCATTCTTTTGCAGGTGGCCTTCCAGTTTTCCCAGCACCACTTATTGAAGAGGCTTTCCTTTCTGCACTGTATGTTTTTGGCTTTTTTGTCGAAAATTATTTGCCCATATAAATATGGGTTTACTTCTGGACTCTCGATTCTGTTCCACTGGTCCGTGTGTCTGTTTTGCTGCCAATACCATGCCGTTTTGATTACTGTCGCTTTGTAGTATAATTTGAAGTCAGGCAGAGTGATTGCTTTAACAATTTGGAGTCTTTTGTGCTTCCATAAAAATCTGATGATTTTTTGTTCCATTTTTTAAAAAAATGTCAATTAGATTTTGATGGGGATTGCATTAAATCTGTATAATGCTTTAGGTAATATGGTCATTTTAACTATGTCGATTCTTCTAACTCAAGAACACAGGACTCTCTTTTCATTTTTTTGTATCTTCTTTGATTTCTTTTAATAGGGTCTTGTAGTTTTCATTATATAGGTCGTTCACGTGTTTTGTTAGATTTATTCCTAGGTATTTTATTCTTTTGTTGCAATCGCAAAAGGAATTATTTTTCCCACTTCTTTTTTTTTTTTGATGCTTCATTATTAAAGTATAGGAATGCTATGAATTTTTGAATGTTGATTTTGTATCCTGAAACTACTGTATTTGTTTATTGTTTCTAGTAGTGTTCTTGTGGAGTGTTTAGGGTTTTCTATATAGAGAATAATGTCATCTGCAAATAGTGACAATTTGACTCCCTTATTTCTTATTTGGATGCTTTTTATATCTTTCTCTTGCCTGATTGCACTTGCTAGGACCTTCAATGTTATATTGAATAACAGTGGCAATAATGGACAGCCTTTCCTTGTTCCTGATCTTAGAGGGAAGGTTTTTAGTTTTTCACCATTAAGTATAATCTTGGCTGACGGTTTGTCATATATATCCTTTATTATGGTAAGATACTTTCCTTCTCTACCGATTTTGTTGTGTTTTGATTATAAATGGATGCTGTATTTTGATGAAGGCTTTTTCTGCATCTGTTGATATGATCATATGATTTTTATTTTTTAATTTGTTTATGTGGTGTATCACATTAATCTATTTGCATATGTTGAACCATCCCTGTGCCCCTGGGATGAAGCCTACTTCATTGTGGTGTGTAATCTTTTTAATATGTTGCTGCATTCAGTTTGTTAGTATCTTAATTAGGATTTTTGCATCTGTGTTCATGGGAGATATTGGTCTAGTTTGTGTGTGTGTGTGTGTGTGTGTGTGTGTGTGTGTGTGTGTGTCTTTACCAGGTTTTAGTACTAGGATAATATTGGCTTCATAAAATAAATTAGGAAGTATTGCCTCCTCTTCGATTATTTGGAAGAGTTTGAGGAGAATAGGTATTAAATCCTCTTTGAATGTTTGGTAGAATTCATTGACGATGCCATTGGGTCCTGGACTTTTCCTTTTTGGTAGGTTTTTGATAATTGTTTCAATTTCCATACTGCTGATTGGTCTATCTAGATTTTCTAGTTCTTCTTGATTCAGTCTAGGATGATTGTATTTTTCTAAGTACTGGTCCATTTCTTCTAGGTTAATTAATTTGGTGTTATATACTTTCTCATAGTATTCTTGTATTATCCTTTGTATTTCTGCAGTGTCTGTCGTAATTTCTCCTCTTTCATCTCTGATTTTGT
The DNA here is from genome assembly GCF_902729225.1 of Pteropus medius. NCBI lineage: Eukaryota > Metazoa > Chordata > Mammalia > Chiroptera > Pteropodidae > Pteropus > Pteropus medius. The sequence goes on from NW_024356275.1 coordinate 27,574, forward strand.
TTATTTGTGTCCTTTCTCTTTTTTCTTTAGTGAGTCTAGCCAGAAGTTTGTCAATTTTATTAACCTTCTTAAAGAACCAGCTCTTTGTTGCATTTATTTTTTTATTGTATTTTGTTGTTGTTGTTGTCGTTTTCAATTTCATTTAATTCTGCTCTTGTTTTGATTATTTCTTTCTTTCTGCTGATTTTAGGCTTCATTTGTTCTTTCTTGTCTAGTTTTTTGAGATGAAGCATTAGGTTGTTTATTTGGGCTCATTCTTGTTTTTGAAGATAGGCCTGTAATGATATGAACTTTCCTCTTATGACCACTTTTGCCGTGTCCCAAAAGTTTTGATACATTGTACTGTCATTATTATTCATTTCTATGTATCTCTTGATCTCTCTTTTTATTTCTTCTCTGACTCAGTTATTCTTCAGTAGCATGTTGTTTAATCTCCATGTATTTGTGGTTCTTTCCACTTTCTTTTTACAGTTAATGTCTAGCTTCAAAGTATTATGATTAGAGAATATGGTTGGTATGATTTCAACCCTCTTATATTTGTTGAGGCTATCTCTGTGTCCCAGTATGTGGTCAATCCTTGGGAATGTTCCATGTGCACTAGAGAAGAATGTATAAGCAGCTGTTTTTTATGTCCAGCTGTGAGTGTTAGTTATGCCCAGCTGATCTAATGTGTCATTTATGGATGTTATTTCCATATTGATTTTCTGTCTGGATGATCTGTCCATATCTGACAGTGAGGTATTTAGGTCCACTAGTATGATAGTGCTTTGGTCTAGTGTTTCTCCCTTTAGGGATAGTGTTTCTCCCTGTAGTTCTGTTAGTAATTGCTTTATATATTTCAGGGCTCCCTGATTGGGAGCATAGATATTAATAAGTGTTGTGTCTTCTTGGTGTATGATTCCCTTTATCATTATGAAGTGTTCCTCAGTATCTTTGTTTACCCTTTTTATTTCGAAGTCTATATTGTCCAATATCAGTACTGCTACTCTCGCTTTTCTCTGAATGCCATTTGCTTGATATATCATTTTGAACTCTTTCATTTTGTGTTTATATTTGTCTTTGGAAGAGAGAGGTGTCTCATGGAGACAGCATATGTTTGGTTTTGTTTTTTGATCCAAACTGCAACTCTGTGCCTTTTTATTGGTGAGTTCAGTCTATTTATATTTAGGGTGATTATTGAAATATGAGGTTTTCCTATAGTCATTTCATTTTTAGTTTTCTTGTAGCTCAGCATTTGCTTCCTTGTCCTTTTTTTTCCCAGTTGGGTTTTGTTAGTTTCCCCTCTGATCCTTCTTGTTTTATGTTATATACTTTAGTTCTGAATCTTTGGCATGTGGTTATCATTATAAATATATAGAGGATAGTTATATATACATAGTAATCCATTTTCTTTGGTGTGTGCCTTATATCCATTCCCCTTCGTGAATTTAGATATTTGAATCCTCCCCTTTTCTGTTATTGTTGACTCAATTTGTCCCTCTCTTCTTACTGTTTATGCTTATAATGCCCTGTTCTTAATAAGGGTTTCACTCCTCTGCTTCTATCTGCCTGCTAGTTGCTTTACTCATAGTTTTGTTTTTTTTTTGTCATTTGTTTTAGGTGAGCTGACCCCTTTCGGTATTTCCTATATTGCAGGCCTCATAGTGGAGAATTTCCTCAATTTTTGTATGTCTGGAAAGGTCTTTATTTCTCCTTCATATCTGGAGAGCTTTGCTGTATACATTATACTTGGCTGGTAGTTCCTTTCATTTAATAGTTTGAATATTTGACTCCTTTCTAAGGCATGTAAGGTTTGTTCTGAGAAGTCTGACAATAATCTAATGGGGTTTCCTTTATAGGTTACCATCTACTTTTGCCTGGCTGAAAATTCTTTGTCATTAACTTTTTATATTTTTAAGGTCTTGGGAGGAGACATCTTAGGGTTGAGGTAATTGGGTGTTCTGTTGACTTCTTGAATTTCAAGCTCCAGCTCATTCCTTAGATTTGGTGAATGCTCACTAATTATTTTTTTGAAAATATTTTCTAATTCCTGCTCCTTTTCTTTACCTTCGATAATGCTCATTATTCTTATGTTTCCTCTCCTAATGATATTAGCTAGTTCTTCTATTTCTCTTTCATTATTTTTCATTTTTTGGTTTCTCTCTTCTTCTTTCTGATTTATTATAGATTTCTTTCTTTGATATCACTGATCCTTTCCTCCATTTGTTCAACTCTATTTCCCAAACTTCCTATTTCATTTTTCATCTCTTTTAGTGTGTTCTTCACCTCTAGAAGTTCTATTTGGTTCTTCTTAAGAGTTTCAATCTCCCTGCTAAAGAACTCATTCTACTCATCTAGTTTTTTTTTCAATTCCTGGAATTATTGATATGAATTATTTTGGATCTCATTGAGTTTTTTTCAGAAGTGCCATCCTGAATTCTCTGTCATTTAAGTCACATATTTCTATGTCTTTAAGCTTATTTTCCAGATAGAGGATTTATTATATAAAGATTTCTCTTTAGCCTGTTGCAAAAAAGGTGTTTTTCTTTTGATTTCCAGTAGTTGGCGTCTAAGCCTCTTGGATCCCTGCTTTATATAAAGCCTTAATAATGCCTTTTGTTTTTCCTTGTAGATGTTTAATCACACTCGCTGCCCTCAGTCTCGGTCCCTGTCAGTGTTAGCGACAGTTTTGGTAGCTTTTGCTCAGATTCCCTTGGGGCTCCATGGTGTTTAGTCTTGGAGGATATGAGGGGAGATGCTCTCTGAGTGGGGGATGGGGCTGTGGCTCAGCCACACATTTTGCAACTGCCGCTGGTAATAATCAACTGTTGCTTCTCTGCCATCCACACTCTCTGCCTTGTGCCCTGATCCCTGGGCACTGTCACTGCGTGGTGCTCACAGCTCTCCCATGCAGGGCTGTTCAGGGAACTTGCCAGAACTTCTCACCTACTCCTCCTCCTACAGGGAGCTCCAGCTGCAAGAGGCAGCTTCTTTGTTTCTCCCAGTCTACTACCATACTCCCTTGTCTCTGACCTGTGGTAGATCTTATTAGCAGTTCTCTCTTTCAGATGTGCTTGTGTGAAGGTTGGGTGGTTATTTTATTTTATTTTATTTTTTTTGAGTTTTAGATGTTCAGCTTATTGTTGTTTCAAGGGGAGAGATCTGGAGACATCTCTCATCCATCATGTTTCTGATGTCACCTGTTTTGCTCTTTTTAAGTAACACTATGTCATAAGTATTTTCAGTATTATTAAGTTTTGAAAAAAAATTTTAAGGTGGGGGAATGAAAACAATAAAAAAGACACTCTGGGAAGATACAGATATAAGACATTAGGTAACATTCCCTAGGTGATGAACTGGGGGAATTGGGTGGATGGAGACAAGGGCAAGATGTAGACTTTCTAACTGAATTCTTTTCTATATTTCTCTATGTGTACACATACACTTGGGCATGAGCACAATTTTTCATTTATAGACATATATAACACTGTTAAAACTCTAGAAGAAAGAAGCTCAAAGATACAGAGAGCATTTTGATGGTTGTCAGAGGGTGGGTAGGGGAGTAGAGGAAGGGGGCAGTTAAAAGGTTTAAATGGTAGTTACAAAATAGTCATGGGGATGTAGAGTATAGCATGAGGAATATAGTCATTAATATTGTAATAACAATGTATGGTGTCAGATGAGTACTGGATTTATCAGGATGATCATTTCATAAGCTATATAAATGTCTAATCACTGTGTTGTACACCTGAAATTAATATAATATTGTATGTCAACTATAATAGAAAAAATAAAAATTACAAAAACTTTAAAGAAAATTATTTGAACTATTTAAAATTTGAAAATTATATTAAGTAGGGAGACCTTTATTTACATTTATTTATATAAATTTCAATTAAAGAAGTGAATTCTGTTTAATTTTTTCCTCATGCATCAATTTGTGTATTTAAATAACCATGTGTATGAATAATTGCCTGATCTGGTTTGGTTATTAGTTGAAATAATTACAATATTTTACTGCTTATAGGTTTACTTTTATTTTTTCTATTGTTGATAATATACAATTATTTTTTGATATTAAATACTTAGTGATTTTTTTCCCCACTTAAGAATGATTTCACGATTTCTCTCTTCTATATTAGAAACCTCATCAAAATGTAGGGCTTTTTTTTTAATTTTTAATTTTTTTTTTTTATGGGTATGTTTTGTTCTTTTCCAGGAAAAAGAAAATACCCTAAAGCATATTTCCTATCTTCCTTGGTAACTTTAAGCCACTGTGTAAATTTAATTAGGAAATGGTGAGAACATTTTGGGCCAGACCATGATGTATTATGGCTGACAATATGTGCATATAACAAATGCCCACTGAGGATTTTCACATAATATTATTGTAAATGTCTATATATTACATGGATTTCTTTTGCCTCCAGACCTATGGTCAATAGGGTGTGAGAATAAAAAATTTTGTCATCTTTAGCCTGGGTATGTTAACATGCGTAGAGAGCAAACTTCTGGGTCTCAGAAACACAATGTTTCCATGAGTTGATAAAAGGGACTGCCTGGACTTTGTAGCCTGGCTCTGGTTTTCTGTGGGTGCCACCTTCTCCACCCTCTCATTCCATTAGTGCTAGAGGCCTGCTTTGGCCTCCTGCATGCTGGGGGGAAAGGACAAAGACCTTAACTTACCCCACAACATCCACAACACTGGCAGTCTCCACAGAGGGTCCCTAGGAGGCCATTGACCACCTGGAAAGCGCAGAGAAGCATCTGGATCCCTCCTGTGACCAGCAGGATGGAGAAAAGTGTCAGATTCCAGGGAATCACATTTTCAGGCTCTCGGCACTTGCTCCATAAAGCTTCATCAATGAGGTAATCCCTGTGGGAGGCATGGGAGAGGAAAGGAGACATCTATAAAAAGAATGAAATACCCTAGACTGGAAATTCATCATCATAATTTTTTTTGGAATACTTCCAATCTAAAACATAAGTTCCATAAGAAACATATTCCACAACAACAGCACTTTTAAAAACAATACCTAAAATTTTTATTGAGTATATATTATGTTACAACCTTTTTAAACATTTTAAACTTATTCACTTATTTGTTTCTCATATAAAACTGATGATTCTTTTCTTCTATTTCACAAATAAAGACATTGAAGCACAGAGAGGTTAAGTGACTTCTTCCTAGGTCACACAGCTACCAAGGGACAGAATGATTTTTGTGAGCTGACCAAGAGAATGGGTAAATTCAATCAATATTTATTATAAGGCCTGGAAAATGAAGACACTTCAGGAGTAGAATCTCACACATGTTCATGACTTTTATCCCACCTACTGTCAGTAGAGATCATTTGAACTTTTGACAAATTATCTATCAAGTCTACTGGCCATCTGAAGCCATGTAAAGTACAACAGTGTCATATAGTTATAGGGAAGAGCTCGATCTTTTTAAAGGCCTAATTCTAGCCTTAAAAATTGCAAATTAAAAAAAGTATTGTGAATTTAACTATATTTTTGTTAACATATTCCACATGCAAAAAGATTTAATTAATTAAAAGCAATAATAATCTGTTGCCTTAATATATATTTTACAAAGACTTTAAAATGGAGAAACTGCTTAATATGTTTATAAAATAAGTATATTAGGAGTCCACTGCAATATACAGGGCAGTTTATATTGAAGAAATGTGAAGTTACGCTATCTGTGATGGAGAAATGTGTAGTTATGCTATCTTCAAGACCAAAATAACAGTAAAGTGGGTCAATCTTATGGATTATTATCATTCCTTCTCACATTCTTAGAGTTATAAATTGGTATTCCCCTCTTCCTTTGTGCACCCTCTATTCTCCCAAGGCCTCAGTGGGAAATTCTTCATCTGGCTATTAAATTAAGTTGCCTTACGGTTTTTAGATCTTTTTGATAACTCTTGTTTCTGATGAATTCTCCAGTGGATCAGTACACACTTATATAAGGACATTCTGTATTAAAATCCAAAAAGTCTTTGCAATGATGGAAGATACCTTGGCATTTAATAAAGCAGAAGGAATGAAACTACAAGCATTTCGTTCTCGATTTAAATATAAAACGTTTATAGCATCGATCCACCTTTCCATAAGGCACAGGTTCTAGCTGCTCACTAGCTGTGTGACTTATCTGTAAAATGGGACTAACATTGTCTGTCAAAAAACAGTTATTGTGAAGATTAAATGAGTTAATACTAGTAAAGTGCTTAGGACAGTGCCTAGTGTGTAGTAAGTGCTCAATAAGCGCTAGTACTGTTATTGTTACTTTACTTAATCTGAACTGTCTGATTAAAGGAAAGGGCCTGGTATTTTGGATTCCAATGAACTTGGGTTTGAACGCAAGCATTCCTCTTTCTAGCTGTGTATTCTTCATACAAGTTACTTATCCTCACCCCACATCTCCACCGGAGCATCAGTTTCTTCATCTATTAGACAGGCTGAGAGCAACCTCACAATTGCGACAGTTCACTGAGAGAATATACCTTTTGTATTGTTCTATGAGAGTTCTTTTTGGTATTTATTATTTTTAAAGTCTTGTTCTGTTCTGCATTTTGCCATGTAGTTTTATCTATCTTCACAATTTTTAAACGTGATGATGACAAGAGGTTATGGAGAGACAGTAGTTTTCAGTCACCTTTTGTAAAGAAAAGACCCCAAGATGAAGTGACTGGCAATCCTGAGTTCTTTCCCTCTCCTGAAGAGTTTGTACAGTGGCAAGATGACAGCCCCTCCTGGTGGTGAGATTAGTAAAATGCTCATGGGGGAACTTGGAAGCAAGGGTTGAGTTTGGGTGCCTAGAGCAATCCTCTCAGCCCCACTCCTGCTGCTGCCTCACCCTTCACAAACCACCAGGATATCCCATTCCCGGCCCTTCTTCTCTCCCCGCCAAACTCTCAGGTTTTGAGACTCAGAGATTGCGGCATTGATCGCTGCGTCCAACTCTCCAACTTCCGGGGAGAGGGGGCCCTGAGTTATCATGGGCCTGGTAGCTAAGCATGTTTCCACATTCTGTGAAGCAAGAGGAGCTGAGGCAGTGTACATAACTGCAGTTTACTCCACCGCAGTTTTAAAGCACGCCATTCTCGCGAAGGACACTTCCACGTGAGCTGCAGTAATCCCAGCATCATCGGAACAGAATGCCATGGATTCCATGCAACTCACTTCTTGCCAGCATCTAAGGCAGCTGAAGGAAGGAATAGGGGGGCCCGAATGCTTGCCTGGCCCACTCTGCCTGGTAATTCAGGTGCCACCTCTTCCTCCGAGACAAGAGTCCTGATGCTCCTCCTGCCCTTGGCTGGCTTTGGTATCCCTTCTGTGCTTCCCAGCACTCTGTGTCGTTCATTGATTGTCCATCTATCTTCAGTGTGGGACTGCACACTCACCAGAGCAGAGACCATGTCCCCTACCTCTGCCCCCATTTCCAGCACAGGGAGTGTGTTCAGTAAATAACAGCAGCTTTTGTGTATTGTGATCTGCTCATGTGCCAGGCACTGGGCTAGCTGCTTTATGTCACCTTCCCCAGTCCTCCCAGGAGGTGGTGCTTTCCTTGGCCAATGCCTGGCATGGAGTAGCCTTCAGGAAACTGTCTTTGAATAAATGAACATACGGCCGTATGCAGATTAGAAATTGAATCTAGAAATGGAAGTGCCTGGATATGATCCTAGGTCTGACTGACTCCAAAGCCATCCTCTTAACAATTACACAAATCCCTCTATAGTATATTCGAAATATGATTTATTGATGAAACATATAAATGCCTCTATAATAGTGTGTCAATCAAGGTTTACTTATAAATGTGATAAAGAGTTTATTCTCTTTGTATCCACATTAATGCTTGAAAAGATTGAAATTAAGTCATAAAATAATTATAAAAGCATATTTTAGAAAGTTCTAATACTTAGTAATTAATACCATTTATAACATTAAGTTATTAAAAAAATAATAAAGCTGAAAGCTTAGCAAGCAGTATCTGGCAGTAACTGTGCTGAGTGCTTTATGTACTTCATGATATTTCATTCTCGCCTGAACTTGTGAAGTACATCTGGATGTCACCACATTTCACAGAGAAAGAGCTGAGAGATGAATCCATTGTACATTATTCACCATTGTTATGTGGCAGATGTATGACTACCTTAAGTCCTGTAAAGACAAGGACAAAGCCAGTTCTTAACATTTGTGGTAGTTTCTTGTTTTGTGACAGCTGCGAACACGTTGTATGATCCTTTGTCCCACTACTGATGGATGTGCTTTCAGCTCTAGGGAGTGTGTTCAGAAGAAGCTTGGGGTTTCTTGCTGTTAAGTAATCTTTGAAGTGCAAATGCAGATAATGTTAACTGAAAGTCCAGAGAGATCATTAATTGAATTCAGTTCTGTGTCTTGATGGGAGAGTACTCTCTTCACCACTTTCCCAGGGAGCAAGCAGGGTTGCAGCCTGACAAGGGAGTACTGTGCTTGGCTATGTCCTTTGTTCTTCCCGCACTGCTGAATGTCCTTGGCCTTTCCTCTGGTTCCCTATCCCCTTCCCCACAGCTGTCTCCATGCCCTGTGCCAGCTGCTTCCCTTTCGTCAGCTCAGGGTCAAGGCAGAGGTGGCCAATTGTCTTAGAGAGGAAGACCTTGAGTGGGAGGAGATCCTACTTCAATTTAAGCCAAGAAGATATATCTCAAAATGTCCCAGGTTCCTTTTCCTTCTGGGATGCTTCTTTAGTATAGTTCTCATGACCAAAAGAGTTAATTATCTTTGCTCCTTTAATATGATCACCAACAAACATTTTTGAGGAAAACAGTGTTAAATACTACATCATTGAAGAGCCCTGGATTTTGTGCCCCAAGCTGGAAATCTCAGAATCCACCTTGATCACTTTCCCCCTTTTCTCTCACAGCTAATCCTGATGATTCCATCTCAGATAGTCTCTGAAATTTGTTTCCTTCTTTTGAGCCCAGTTGTATTGCCTTGTGGATGCTCATGATCTCATCTGGATTGTGACTCCAACCTCCTATTTTTACGTTCTCTCTCAAGTTACTGAGCCCTTCTGTTCATCTTCCATGTTGCCACCAACATAATGTTTCTGAAACTTCCAGGAGTTCACATTGTGTTCTGCCTGAAGCCTCTGCTGTCTCTTGGTGTTCTGAGGGTCTGGCCTGCCCCTCAGTCATCTGCCTCACATGGTGCCCCCTTCTTTGCCTCTTCCCCACATTCACCCTGAGCTTCTGGCTGCACAGTAAACTGACGTTCTCTGACCATGTTGGGCCTTTTCCTAGTTGCCTCAGGGCTTACTCTTCTCTCTACCTGAAATGTGTTTCCCTTCATCTTTGCTCATCTTCCAAAACCAGCCCATAACATCCCCTTAATGAAATTTCCCTTGCATTCCTCCATTTCATCCCTTTCTGCATCGTGAGGGTCTGGCTTGTGTTGTCACCCTAACTAAACATGTGCTCACAAGGACAGGGACCATGTATGTCCTCCTTTGCTCCATGTTTGGGAGGAGTTTCTACACAAAGTAGGGTACTGTCAAGTGTTTTTATTTTGTTTGTTTTTTAATTCTCCTTCTAATACTTTGCTGGGGAGCCCTCAGCAAATTAACCTTTTGACCTTCATTTTTCTAGTTTGGGGATAGGAATTCTCAAATTTATTAGGAAGATTAAGTAAGATTAATATATGCAAAATACATAGCCCTTGATCATTAACAGGAAAAGGTGGAGGAGGGAGAAGCAGCTGCCTCTCCTGCCATTTAGTGACAAGGGGAGAGGGGCAAACTGTCTTGAGCACTTCTGTTTGGGCTCATACAAGTGATTTATCTTTTCTACCTCCTAAGTAGCTGTGTACGTGTGTTAGGTTTGCAGTGACAGTGATAACTGCTGCAATGCTTACACATTGGGATCTGATAGATAAGAAGAGTCCATGGCATAGTAAAAAGGACTGGAGATAGGAGGCTCCTGAGCTTTGCTCGGTGGACTCTATACTAAAAGCAGATAGTGTGAATCAATATAAATTGTGTTCAAGATAAAGTGCTGTGACTTGGAGTCAGAAAACTTAGATTCAACTTCAGTCATTAATAAACAGCATTCTTTTCAGAAAGTCACTGTTCTCTCTGGGTATGTCCTCTGTAGCTGAGTTGATAATCTCATAAACTTTTTTGGGAGGAACAAATGAAACACTGTGGGAGAAAGCACTTTGTTAACTGAAAAACACTAAGCAACAGAAGATTCAATTATTGTTATATATAACTCAGGATGGGTGTCTGCATTCCAAGGGAAGGTTTGGAGCTGGCAGTGGGAGAAAAAGGTCAAAAAAGGAATATGAGTTCTTGTCTCAGAGGCTAAGTCACAGGACATACGGGACAATGGAACACTGAGAAAACTATGGTAGGTGGCAGAGGATGCAGTGATATGCACTCTGCCTGGATCCATCCTCCTGAAAGCCTTTCTTGTACCAATTGTGCCATATTTCATTCCTTGCAGAGAATGGACTTGCATCTTACCTGGGATTAAATTCTAAAGTCAGGATGAACAGGAAAACGCATAAATAGTCAAAATTATCCTTACCCTATCAATTGCCTAGGAAGTGTGATATATATGGTTTATGATACGACCTTACATACCAATTTTAAATCATATGATAATTTAAAGCTACTATGCAGATGTCTAGGTATTTAAACTTTTCCTTCTTCAGAGCCTTATCAAAGCCATGAAGCGAACGGAAATATGAAAAATTCTGAAATGTTTCCACTTGTCTGAAAAGTTTATTCTGCTTTTATTATTAAACCTCTCTAATCTGATATCCATTAAAGGATGGATTACTTGTGAGGAGTAGATAAAATAACATATGTGACAATGTTTATCAGAGAGTAATGTACAATACATGATTGTGATGTAAATGAAAACTTGCTTCTCCAGAAGGACTAGCACAGAGTACTTTGAAAAGTGATTTCCCGTCCTTGCCCCAAGCTCACATTTCCTGTACTGGCTCACAGACCAGCTGTCACTCTCCTGACCTTGGCCATTAGTTCCATAGCACCACAAGCAGGGTGTGAGTGTGTCAGGGGAGGTGTTAGGCCCTCAATGCCAGATGTATAAGACCATTGTACTGCTTTGGAATGTTACTTGACATCTGTTGTGTTCCCTTTCTCCTTCTGTCGTTTTGGACATAAAATTAATCTAATTGATTTTAAGTTAATCAAGGATAGTATTCACGTAATAGAATAAACAACAACCAAAAAAAATGTTTAATGCTGCGCTGATGAATATCACTTGTACCCTACTCTACAGTTAAACAGGAGTACACGCTTCACAGGGCAGTGGAGCCCCAACTGTCTTCTGTAAGATGAGAAGGCTTTTCACAGTAAAATAATTTTGAAATCACTGCACGCTATATGAGGATATTAGAGGTCTTATACTCCTGTTTCACTATAGAGTAAGGTAGAAATGATATTATATATGAAACACTTGTGAACAAACCGAGACCTCAGATCATAACAGAACGAGTACTGCCATCTTTCCCATCTGAAGCCCACTCTGAGGTTCTTCGGACTCTCACTGTAAAGTAGTAATAGGGATTTGAGTTCATACATTGGTGTCCTATAGATTTTCTAGTCATAGACCCATCATTCATGTGCAGCAGGACCCAAAAACCACATACCCCAATCCTCTAGTTGTCAGTCACTGTGCTCGGTGGATGGGCTGCCATGGAGAACAAAATGGAACAGTCCCAGGCCTTGTAGAGGTTAGAGTCTACATAGCACTATCTAATAGACTGTCTGTGACGAGGGGAATGTCCTAAGTCTGTAACGTTCAATACAGTCACTACTAGCCATCTGTGGCCATCGAGTGCTTGAAATAAGGCTAATGTGACTGAGGAATTTTTAACTTTATTTCATGTAAATGAATTTAAATTTAAATATCTACATAAAGCTACTGGCCACTGTATTGGACAGTGCAGTCTAGAGAGAGAGGATGTGTAATACAAAAAGGCTGAGACTGGAAGTCAGGATGTATGATTTTGAGACCTGCCTCTGCCCTCAACCAGCAGTGTGACTTTGAGCAAGTTAAACTGGATAAGCCTGCCTTGGCAAGGAGCAGCTTCCTCTTGGGGTTGCTATGGAGATTAAATGATAAATTTGTGAAAAAAATGTCTTTATAAACTACAAAATATCATGGAAATTTGAAGTGTTATTTTAATGAGATCTGTTAACATTAACTCTCATGAAGAATCTAGTGTTTCCAATGTCATTTGCACCTTAAAAAAGTCTTTTAGTTATAGACTGTTCAGAGTATTAGTGAGAGCCTTTAAGCCTTGTTAGTGAGTAATTATTCTCGTTTTCTGATATGAGATTTGCAATGGAAGCCACTACTCTCTGTTTGTTAATATTATTAGTTGTCTCACGTGTCTGCTGATAAATTTTGAATTTGAGTGGAGATACCACCTATTTCCTTCCCTCAAACCAGTTGTGGTGCCCTCTTTTATTATTTCTCTTGGTCTCTATCAAAAGAGCAATTAGAGGTGAGATGTATTGCAACTTCACTCCACTCTATAACTCCAGCCCTGCTCAAAGGAGCAACATGCCAGATACTTGTAAAATGAAGATGACAGGGCAAGTGCAGTTTTTCCCCCTGGGCCATTTACCTGCCCGTGCCCCTTGTGGTGACAAATGACATTGCAGAGTATACTCTACCCGTTGTGGAAGGGGTAGCCCCATGTGCTATTGACCATGAGACATTTAGGACCCTTGTTGATGGAGACAGCTGAGATGACAAATGAATATCCAGCACCCAAGAATCCAATCACAGCAAATATTGTGGAGGTGAACATCTAAAAGAGAGGGAGAAAAAAGCAGGTTCTTAAGGCAGTCCACAGGTTGTACTCAGCACACCTACCCAACCTGTTGTTGAGTGTGGTTACTACAGGGACATTACGAGGTAGGAACCAGTATTTACAGGAGATGGGGCTTGTGGGGTCTCCTACAATGATTTTAGGGTCACATGGCAGGCAGGTTCTGCTTATGAGAAAGAATAGACATCTAGAAATACTTCTCATTGGTCATAGTTATATTCCTTGAGGTCAAGATGATTGAGTTCAACCTCTCTTCCACGTGATAGCAGACTTTAAAATATCTGAAGACATTAAATATCTTAAATAAGCATATTTTATATTTAACATCTCTTCATCCTTTCTACCCTCTAAAACTTTTCTCTTCTCTGGATTAAATAAGCCCAACATTCCACTTCTTTTAAATGTTTTTATATGACAGAGAGATTACTTAGTGAAAAATAGATTGTACTAGTATTTTTCTTTTTCATTTATAAAATTAAAAAAATTAGGCAACGTGAAAGGCCGACACAACCCTAGAGCCCATCCAGATGAACTCTCTCTTACAGATGAAAAAATTAGGTCCAGAGATGCAATGTCCATTCTAAACGGTAATAAGAAACGAACGTGAAAACAATATTTTGGAAATAGAGGTGGAAAATTATCACCTCTATTACTATTACTTTGGGGACATGAAAGTGTAGTGCAAAGCACATGATTTTAAAGGTCAGCAGACCCAGGCTCAAATCTCAGCTTTGCCACGTTTCTCTGTGCGATGACTCTAAATAATGGATGCTTCCCCAGAATCTTAGTTGTCTCGTCTATAAAATAGGCATGAGGAAGCCTACCTAAAGCTCTCCTGTGAAAATTAGATGCGCTAACCTAAGTTTAATGTCAGATACATCCCTTCTCCCTCCGTGTAGTACTAACAGTCTCATCACAGTATACATTTGGGGGTGGGGTTTGGGAGTGGAGAGAACCTGATTGTGCCTGGGCAATCAAAACCTATGTAATCCTGGAATTCCACTTTAGGTCGTATTTGTTTTCAAATCACATATAAATGTATCTTTGGAGCAACTTTCCAGACTGAGCTTAGGTCCTAGGTGCTTTATGAAACCTTGTCTGAATTTCCATGTAGAACCTCCCTTTCCCTCCTTCATATCTCCCACCCCAGGTACTCTGACTGTGTATAATTCTATCACAGCACAGTGCCTACAACACATTAATGTGTAGCTTTCTAAGTCTGTCATCCCCAACCAGAACATAAACTTCTTGAAGCCATGGATACAATGAATTACGTGAAACTAGTTAGGACATTGTTCTGTTTTTCTTCTTCCTGACTTATCAAAGGCACTGGGTAACTACCTTTTGGATGTTTTCAATGACTAAGGTATTTTGTTATTCATTACTTCGATTTTTTCCTTTAATTTTTATGTTTAAGGTACCCTAAATTCACTCTCACCATCAAGAACATTTGTGAATAGGCCTAAGAAATACTACAAACATTTTTCAGAAGGATGTAGTTTAATATTCATTTATATAAAAGGTTTGATCCAGTGTAACAGATACAGTTTTTACAATTGTGTTTTTTGGGGGGAAAAAAATAAGAACATTTGTGAGTATAATTTAGGTCAGAAGTAAATGAAAAATTTTGGTCAATTTATCATGTTAGAGCAGGCTGTCTCTTTTCCAAAGGATGTCTTGTTGAATAATTTTGGAAACTGATGAATTACATAAGGTTAAATAGGTTTCATTCCAGTTGTACTTCTTTGTGATATGCTAATGTACGTGAACTTTCAAGAAGGGGACGTACTATGTAAGCAGGAATGTAAGAACATTATTAGCTCTCAAATGATCCCTCAGAAGTAAGGGAACTACCTTAGAACTGACTCTTTATTTTATGTCAGGTAATAGGGCATTTCCTCAAATATTTTATTTGAACAACTACGTACTGTGTAGGGAAGACAACCCAATTAATTTTAGATGACAGAATTGAATACAATTTTTTTTTTTAAACAGATTTCTTAGTTATTCTAGGAATGAGGACTTCACAATTTCTAGTCTTGGCTATTCTGGCTAATAAGCCTTTTAAAGGCCATTCTGGATGAGCACTCTTAGTGTTTACAGTGTGGCGGATCACTAATATATGCCTGTGAGAGGAATGTTTGAATATGGCTTTGTCTCCTGTAAATCGATATTTGTGACAAGGAGTGAAATTTCCATTGACAGCACCATACATGGACACAAAAGTGTTGTGTCCCAACTGATATGGAAGAGAAGAGATGTGCTGTGGGAAACCTTTGACACTCAACAGGTGTCTTTAGTCATAGCAAAGACATCGATGTAAAGAAGCATGAATATATTAAAAAAATATGTAAGTGGGGGAGTCGCATTTCAAAATCAACGTATTAAAATTATTTTATATTTTAGACAACATGTGATTTAAAATATGCACATATCGCTGAAAGTTTACATATTAATGTTAGTCAGGAGCTTTTTTGAAACTTTATGGGAAACTAAGAGTTGGTTTTATATTAATCATTGCCTTGTATTTGGGTAGATGTGGTAATTTGCAGAGTTTTCAATCTTGTCAGAGCCTATAATTTTTTTCAGTGAGTTCACGTAACAGCACACTTTGGGAAATGCCGCTCCAATTCTGTGAAAGCTCACCTCGCCAGTTCTCTGTCTCTGAGCCACCTCCACGCTCCAATCAAATTGCCATTCAGTTAGACATATCTGGTATAACTCTAGGAATGGCCAGATTGTTCCAGCACAGCGATTGAGAACTTACACTCAGGTCAGTTTCTTCTAATGTTGCTTCTTGCCCTTTCAGAGCAAGGCTGAGTGGTCTGGAAACATTTGTTGGCATGTGGCCCTTCCTGGTGGAATGGGTTGTCTCAGTGAAAAATGAAGTCTAGGCGGAAGAGTCTCTCACATCTTAAAAGGAGTTAAAAATCTTCGAAAGTCATAATTTTTACTAAATAAGTGGTTAAACATTTTTACAATTATATTTTTACAAAAAAGAACATCTCAAAAACCACCTAGTGCAATCTTTTCACTTTCTAACTAAAAACACAAACAAACAAAACACAGCAATAAAACCTCTACTCCTTGAGAGCCTTAGATGCATTATCTCACTTAATCCTCTCAGCAAAGCTCTGAGGAGGCTATTGTAATCTTCATTTTTCAGCAGGAGACTGAGCCTATCAGACATTAAGGAAATTGCTCTAAGTCAGAGAAATAGGAAAGCGGTAGGACGGGCCACCTGTTTCCAAAGCCCATGCTTGGAAACTTTCTCAGATCATACACCTAGAAGGTGGCTGCACCAGACCAACAAGCAGGGTCTCTTCCCTTCAGCCCAGTGTCCTGGACCTCCACCCCTTCAAATACACACATCCACCCATGCCGTACTGCCACTGACACCAGATACTCTGTTATTGGCAAGTATCACTGTGAAAGACATTGATTCTCTCACGGAAATAAAAAGAGCATATAAGAAAAAACATCTTTTTGCTTACTTGACTCGAGTTCTGATTATTAGTCAGAAATCATGAGACTATCGGTTATTAATAAATAATAGTATATACATTTGGGATTATGAAAAAGAAAGATCATATTTACAGGAAGGCAGTTTGAAAGCCTGAGACCTGGGTTCCAGCCCTCTCAGCATCACCCAGGTTCCCACCTTTCTGGACTCAGCTTCCTACGGTAAACAGAAAAAAAGTTTGGAGGGAAAAGGTTGCAGGGTTCTAGAAGGTCCCTCCAGCTTTTCAACATCTGCTGGTTAGTAGTGAGAGCACCTGTGTGAGCTGAATCAAGGCTTTCGCTATCACTCCTGGGGCATTTCAGCAGGCAAATGTTTAAAGACACAGAAAATGAGTATAAATGCAAAACATTCCTTATTTTAGGCAAGTCGAGTAAATGAAAAACTAAATTAGTATGAAATACTAATGAGATGATTTTTCCCTTTACCAGAGTGTCCCCGCTGTAAACACTGTCCAATGAAATTATATGAGTCATATACGTATATATTTTCTATTAACCACCATTAGAAAAGTAAAAAAAAAATATACATATAGTTATATTTTCTTTAACTCAACATATCTAAACTATTATCATTTCAACATGTAACCAATACAAACACTAACAGTGAGATATCTTATACTCTTTTTGTACTAATTGCTTGAAATCTAGTGTGTATTTTATACTTATGGTGTATCTCTTTTAGATTAGCCACATTCTACGTGTTCAATAGCCACATGTAGATCATGGCTATTGTATTAGACAGTATATTCTAGAACATTTGAAAATGAATTTTTGGTAGTAAAAGTTTTAAAAATGTATGGATGTGGTCTGCTCCAAATTTATGATTATGATTACTCTCAGCAGGGAGGGCAATGTGATGGAAGAGAGAAACGTGGTGATTCTCAATTGAATCAATAATGCGTTGTTTCTTTATAAAATGATCTGAAGAAAATATGGCATTGGGTTATAACTTCATAAAGCTATACTTGGTATATTCTGTTTTAATATTCAAATTTGAAATAGTTCACCTTAAGATGATTTAAAAAAAACACCCCAAACTGATTTTTCGTAACTTTTCCAGATGAGCCACATGAAGGAAGGTACCTTCATGTTGCTTCGCTACTGAGTGTTTTAGGTTCAGAAACCTTAAAAAATTGCCAAATTATTACTCATAAATATCATTGGTCTTAAAACCAGTATCGAATAACTTAATTTATCATGGGGTTCAATACAAAATTTTTCATGTAAAAGGAAAATTATTGAGATCAAGTTGAATATGTTGGAGAGTAGACACTCTACACTGGTGTTTTTGGAAAGTAAACAGGCAAGAGGCTTGGAGTATTTTTGGGAAGAATTACTGAGAACAGAGGTAACCTCTGTAGTTGGGTGTGGGGGTGTGGTGAGAAGGGGAGCCAGAGTTTGGAGTCGGGAATGGGAGACTTCCTGTAGTCTTTGTACTGTGGAAATGCTTTTCCTCATTTAAATGAATAAACAATAAAGAGGGACAGACACTACAGTGTAGTGGTCAAGGGCATGGGTTACAGGCAGACCCATCTGGGTCTGAGTCCTGGTTCCTTTTTTATGGCCTTGGGAGGTCAATCTCCCTGAGACCTCCATTTACTTTCTGTAAAACAAGGCTCAGTAATAAGTACCTGCCTGAAGAAGATCATAATATGTAAGATAGCCTAACCAACAGTAAACAGGGCATTGAAGGTACACTAGAAAGCCAGATAACTCCAGGTGGGTGGGCTACTAGATAATGCCCAGTACTTCACTGAGAGGATACCCAGAACTCTCTTGCCTATTTCCAAGTTGTGGATAATTTCCCATATCATTAGCAAGTACTTGATAAATGTCATTATTATACTGTAATATTTCTACTATCATATCCTTGCACACTCTTATTTTCCACAAATACAGAGAGTGTAACTCTGGGCAGGAAAATAAATTAAACAGGCTACTCTTTTATGGTTTGTTCTGCACACCTACCTGTTCTGTTCACATTGCTAAAGAAATGTGTCCATGTATATGCTATAAACGTCCCTTGAAATGGAAGATAAAAACGCGCTCTAATCAGATGCCCTCTAATCTACCACTCGTCAGCTATAAGACCTCCCTCTCTGTCGGGCTCTGGAGGCGGATGACTCGGGAATCGGACTCCAGCTCTGCCACTGTCCGTGGCGGGTCCTTGGGCAGGTGTGTGCTATGTCTGCTGGACCAGACGGAGAGGGGCTGGGAAGGAAGGAAAAAGGGGTGGTTTGGGGACATGACATGGTTTTTAGACTTGGATAGTGGCAACATGTTGGAGAAGCATCTCTGTTGGGCGTGGAGGTTCTTCGTTGGCCATAATTGGACGAGATATATAGAGATTCCTTGAAGTGTTTTTTTTCCTTAAATCATTAAAGTCCTGTGTTTTCTGTCTCAGCCAGGCTTGGGAAGTGGGTAAGACATTGGGTTGGGAAGTTGTGGTCAGAAAGTTAATGTACATGTGCCTCAGTTTTCTTGTTTTAAAAACGGGATGTTTAATGCCTAGCTCAAAGGGTTATGGTGGGAACTGAGCCTGGTTAAGTAAGGAAATCACCTGAAATCCCTACTCAGTATTCATTTACTTCACTCACCCAACAAGCATTTATTGAGGATGTGTCTGCAATACCCCAGGCATATGGTACAACTCTCTCCTTTCCTGAACATTGTGGACAAAAAAAAAAAGGGGGGGGGGCGTTCTATGGAAAGTAACCTCACATACTGATCTGATTGTCAGTTCCCAACCGGGCATGGTGGATAGTGATGCCCCAAGTCTATAACATCTTTAGTGAAAGGTTTTAAGCCAGCCCTGTCTGTTGTACTTGTGCATATAAGTCAACACACCTTTGAAATACCTGAAATAATACTCCTGGAAGGGGGTATTAACTCTCGAGACAGCACAGATCTTGTTAACTATCCCGTTATTCAATGCCGCCTTGGTTTCTCCAATCTTCTTTACGTCCCCTTCTTAATTTCAAATGCATAAAAGAAGCTTTCGAGAACTTGTTCTCCAGCATATGTCATCAGTTTGGCTCAAATAAACTTTTATGAAAATTCTCTATAAGTTAGGATATTTCTGGTATTGACAACACTAACGTTTGCAACATCTTGCCCCAAACCTTGCAATGTCCTTATGAAAGATAGCAAGCGCCATGATCCATTTTACGGCAGAGGATTTCGAAGCATAAGGAAGTTTTAGTAAAGAAATAGTGTTCCATACGTTATTTTTTCTTTCAAGATTATCTATTAATTCCAAAAGAACTATCTTCTTGAAGTCCCTTACAACTGGCTGAAATGCTCACTCCAGGAGTGCTCACACAGGAGGTATCCCAAGGGGGCACTGATGAGCCAGGCAAGGGAAGAATTGCCGACTTTACGATGAAAACGCTCCTTTATGATCTGTCCAAAATCTTTCTTCCCAACAGGTCTGTCAACCATCTGGTCCTGTCTATGGGTAGGGTGGGCCTTTAACAACTGAAAATGATTTAAGGATGCTGAAATGCCCGCATTCCCTTTAACATCACCTTTATCAATCTACCTTCGGTCCCATTATTAAAGATACTCTTCAAGTGAAAGCCAAGGTCCTCAAAAGTCTCTTATTAAAGCACATACTTTACATGAATGAGTTGGTGAAAATCATTAGCTGTCCCATTGGACCCTGAGGCATCCATTTTTTTAAACGATTAGAGGGCAGGAGACCCTGACCGGCCACATATAAGCTGCCAGGAGGCCGCTGAGAACCTCCAGTATGGGAGGAAGAGGTTGAGACCTAAAAACAAGCCCAGTGAAGGTTTTCAAAGCCCACCATGGAAGCCACCCTCCTCTCACAGTTTTTGCCCCTGGACACACTCTTCTCGGCTTTCATTTAGTCTAGTTTTTTAAAGAGTGCAGACCCCTGGGGCTGGCCTTCGGTCTTGCTCTGCCTCAGAGGAGAGCTTATCTCCATTTTCCAGTTTCACAATGAAACTTTCAGTTAGGTGATCTCAAGATTTTTTCCAGCTCTACAGCCACCACAGCCTGCTTCTGCTATTGATTTTTATAGCCTGGTTTTACTACCCAAGGAGAGGAAAGAGAATGATGCAGCTGACTTCTGGGAACTACTCTGGAAAGACAGCAAAGAAGAGAGGCAAGAGAGAGGGGCCAGGAAAGGATAGAGAGCAGGGCCATAGAGACAGCAGCAGGATTTAGCCCTGCAGCTCACGGGCCTTTCTACCCAGCAGGGTTTCTTACACAATGCTTCACAGAAGCCCAGTGTTCCTCAAAGGCCAAGAGGGGAATGCTGTGAATCTTTGGAAAAAATTCAAGTCTTGTAGCATTATAGCACTGATCGAATTATCTGCAGCTTTTTTCCTATTGTCTGACAAATGTTTGTAAATACCTTTCTTAATGTAAAATGATTATCTTTGTTCCAGAGCCTCAGAACAATAAGGAAACAGGGTTCCAAAGCAGGAGCATGGACATAAGAAGAGATGAAATACAGCCATTTGCAACAACATGGGTGGACCTCGAGATAATCATGCTAAGCGAAATAAGCCAGACAGAAAAAGTTGAAAATCATGCGGCACCACTTATATGTGGGATATAAACCTAAAAGCACCAAATGAACAGGACAAACAAACAGAGGCTCATGGACATGGACAATAGACTAGTAGTTACCAGAGGGTGGGGGGGAGAGATGGTGATTGAATTTAAATCCATTTTCAATTAAAAAATAATAACTGAATTAATTAATTTTAAAAGTATATAGGAAGTCTCTTAAAAATTTCAAAAATAAAAAAAAAATAAAATAAAATGGCTGGGAAGCAGACATGGAGTTAGAGGCTTTGTTTAGGTAGGAGCCCTAAACAAAGGGGTCTAACCTGGCCCTGTGTGTAGGTTTTGTTGTGTTTTAAACGCAGACCTTAGGAGTTCTTAATTTTGCCTGAAAAAGAAGGTAGTTCTAAGAGACTTTAGTGAATTCATTTTTGCAGGTAAAAAGGGAGTAGGCAAGTGCAAGGTAAAAGTTATGGTATTGATTAACAGGTAAACTAAAACAAGACATTCTGCTGGCTCATCTAGAGGTGGTCGCCCCAGTCCAGGGTTTTCACCGCCCCTGCCTAATCGCTTTTACCATGTTTGCCGTATCAATACCACTGAACTCTTAATGTTTTTCTTCCGTTAACTCTATTTTGCTCGACATCATCATGAATGAAAAATCAGAATCTTTAGCAAACATAAACCAACATTTATTGAATTCTTAGTTAAAGCTACTTGCATCCCTGAGCTGGAGACTTGTTCCCTTCTGTTAGAGATTTGCAGGAGGTTGAAATAGGAAAGATGTCTTCCATCAAATAAGAGTTTTTTTTTGATAGAATCAAAGTGTTGATTTGAAAATTACTGAGAGAATTGAAAAGGGGAATAACTTTCCATAAAAGATGGAAAAAATATAGCACATCTGTAAAATTTGAGAGCATGTCCCAAAGTTGGAAAATTTAGGTCCAACTTCTCATATATACAGATGAAATAAAGGAAGGTGAGAAAGCAGAGACTGTCCAGTTACAGAGATGGGTCCCAACCCAATGTCCCAGCATTCTCCCCACTCCCTGGAATGGTGATGCCTAATCTCTCTGTCCACCTACGAAAAGATGAATGGCTGCATGAAGCAAGAAAGGAAACAGAGGTCCTGAAGCAAAATCCAGGGAGACGCGGGGAAGTGCTGGGGGCACTGGGGTAGTGAACCTGGCAGTGGCGTGGATGGGGACTTTAGGGGCTCCTGGAGAGAGGAGGTTACCACCTGTTATCTTGTCCCAATCCTCCTTTACAAATGAGGCAGTTCAGGGCCAGAGAAGGAAATGACTTGTCCAAGGCCTCAGGGCCTCTTGCCACCGAGGGGAAGGTCCAGTTCCCATCGCTGCCTTCCCAGCCTGCATTCTTACATGGCGCCCCTGTAGTTTTCCAGCTCTGATACCCCTGCTTGTTTGTAAAATCTAGAATGGTACTCGTATCCTACAAGTATGAGGGTGCTGCTATTTAAAATGTACTACTATTGTTACTTTTCACCCACAGGAAGATTTCCATTTTCATCCCTGCACCAGCTGTCTGCAGAGTCTTGTCTGGGGCTGGTTACTGGTCTCCACTCCCAAGATACCCAGCACAAGGAGACAGTGCACTCTACAATTCTGGTATCTGCCCGCCCCTCACCGCCCCCGGTAACTCACCGCAAATCGGTTTCCACATCTCTCGCTGACACAGCATCTGCAGCAGTCACTTTCCCTCAGGCCCAAAAACAGGTTGGCAGGGAGAAGCACCTACCAGCAAGAGAAATACCTCAGAGTGAGCCTGAGATGTGAAGCGAGGCTGAGATGTGACTGCCTGGCTGAGTGAGAGGCTGTGACTGTGATGTAGGATTGGTGACCAAAGGGAATGGGAAGAATTAAGAGAGCATGGCTGATGCGTAGATGAGTGTTACTGAGTTTTAGATGCCATTTGTTAAATGCAGTTTAAGTGGAGCATGATTTCAAGATTTGACCCCCTGTGTTTCCACTTAGATGTTGGGTAAAGAAAAGAAAAAAACACCTGTCATTAATTGTCACAAAAAGTCAGTCTCTATTGAAAACAGGACAAGAAATTATTAGTGCAAAAATGGAAGAAGAATCCCCTGACAACTGCTTCTCTTTGTTGTTTTCAATTAATCAGTTTACTAGAAAGTGTATTCGATCCCACACCCCACACCCCAACGTCATGCCCCAGCACTTTCTTGTTAGAATAAAGAAATTCGTTGTCTTCATTTTGGGTCATGGAACTTAACTGACCCATGAAAAATGCCAGCCCAATTTTAAATTACCCAGTAAAGTTAGTGGACACGTCTTTGTTGGATCCTAATAGAGAGGGAAAAATTAAGGCAGTGATTTTTCATTATACAAGACCTCAGCTTTTGTTGGCAACTAAAATCTTCCTTGTCAATAAGTACCCAGTTTTAGAAGGATTGGATCAAAATTTCTTTTAGAGGGATTTTAAGGCTTTCCTACTCACCAAGACCCCGCTTCCCAATATTCCTCCAAAAAACCAGACCTCTTCTGAAAGGTGTTCATTGTTGTCTATCACTTTTCCTCCAGGGAAAAATAAGAGGATGTTAGCCAGGAAGCCAAACACAGTGAGGGGAATGAGGGCACCCCCCAGGCACTTGGCACAGTTTCCAGTGCACATGCTGGGGCAGTACAGGACAGGTCTGCGATAAAAGGCCCTTCACTGCCTCCTTCACGGGGTATTATCAAAGTTATCAGCCAGAGGGTCCTAGTAGATGTTCCCAATTCATCCGTATTATGGAGCTGAGAAGCAAATCAGCCTGTGAACTGTCCGTGGAGCTACTTCAACTTCTCAGATATAGCAAAACCTCAATTGTGATGGACATTTATACATTCTCCCTGATCTGAAGCCCTTTTTACTTTTTATGAGATTACGTTCAGTGCAATCATTTTGCCATGGAGACTAATAACCTCTGTTAATAATCCACCAGTGTAGACAAGACACTTACATCGTTGGAATTGTACACAGGGCTAGAACAAACAGCATTTGGAACTACTGCACCTTTAACCTGACAGTGTTCCTGCCCAAATAAAGAAATATTTCCCCTGGGCTCTTTACAAATCACTGTTTAATTGAGTTACATCCTAGCTAAAATCATGTCTCTGAAGTACTTAGTGGTCTACAGTGCATCTTTGTCTTTTTTTTTTGCTCAAAACCTGGAAAGCAAGAGTTACCCAAAAGAGCTTCTGTTAATAAGAATTAATGGTCTGGTTGGGTATTGCTGAGCTCAGACCTATAGGAATTCTTTAAATGATAAAATCAGAATAACTATTTTAGTGCCTGATTGCTATATTTCTATACTTGTTACTCCATTAAGTTCTATTGCCTTCCCTACCTGATGTGGTAGAATTAGCAAAAACAGTTTTCCCAGTCATCTTATTCAGCTACATCTTCCATGCAGAACTAAAAACCTCTACCTTCTAAGGGTAAAGTAGAGTTAGTGTTGGGTAGAGGAGAGGAGAGATACTGGTGAATAGACTGGAGGCA
>NW_024356276.1:0-567 GCF_902729225.1 Pteropus medius
GGACCTTGGAGAAGCGAGTGCTCCCAGGGTGGCGTGGAGACAGGCAGGGCCCGAGAAGACTCGGGGACCACGCGGTCGCCAGCTTGCTTGTTCCAGGCCACATACCTCACGCTGCAAGAACCTCCATGAAGCATTTTAGAAATTATATTTTAGTCGTTCCCAGTTCAGGTGTTTTACGTCGGGACTGCTCATGGCTTCCTGTTGAATGTGCCGTCTCTTCCAGCCTGTTCCAGATATTAAAGTTGTGTCAAACCTGCCGGCCGTGACCATGGAGGAGGTGGCCCCAGTGAGTGCGAGTGACGCAGCACTCCTGGCCCCAGAGGAGGTCAAGGTGAGGGGCCGTGTGGGGACGCCACGTGTCTGTCTGCGTGTCGCTGTGCACAGCCGGGTCCCCGCTTAATGGAGTTTTCCTTGAGTTCGTAGTTTTTATTGTACCTCTGAGTATAATCGGACTGATAGCGTCATGTAACATTCAGGCGCCAGCCTTCTCTACTCGAGTATTTTCATGAATTATGGTGAAGGCCGTTGGTAAGTGTCCAGGGTCAGGACGTCGCCATGATCCGGAAT
>NW_024356277.1:0-316 GCF_902729225.1 Pteropus medius
CTTCTCTTCTTTCCTTCTTTCTTCTTTTTTGTGGCCCAGAGTAAGTATAGATATTTATATACAAATGCAGCAAATAAAAATGTCACAAAACATCTTACATCACTATGTTAGGTAACCACGTGAAGGTCCAGGTCCCTGGGCAGCAACTACTGGTTTAGGGGTCCGGGGTGGTGGTTCTGGTGAAGAACTTGACTTTGCTCATGTTTGTTTTTTGTTTGATTGATTTTACCCTCTGTCCCCTTCCCTCAGTTGTTCCTTATGAGATCACCCTCTACACCAGCGATGTGTTTGCTGCTGGGACAGATGCCAACATCTT
>NW_024356278.1:0-319 GCF_902729225.1 Pteropus medius
TATAGATGAACATATATATGCATGTATATGTATATGGTAGCTTTGGCAAAAAGCTCTCTGGTGACGTCCATTTTGAGCCAGAATCGCAGACTTCCGAGAAAAGGCTCACTTGCGGCAAATTCACAGCCCTCCCGGGGCCTTTGCGCTCTGTGGGCGATGCTCGGTCATCTGCGGGGACTGGGGTACCGAAGTTGGAGGAGCACTGACTGACACTTTGAGCTCCTAGAGCTACAAACTACGTCCCATTCGTCTCTCTATGCTCTTGCAGGGTTCAGGGCCACCCACAGACAGCGTACCCAGGGATGCTTTGGCCCCTGCG
>NW_024356279.1:0-764 GCF_902729225.1 Pteropus medius
AAGCAAACGGAAAAGAAATGAAAATAACGTGGCAAAAGAGCGATTTTCGCTTATTCGGTCCCTCTGGGTTGCTTACGACGTCCTGCCAGCATCTCTGGACCGGAGCGTCACCACGTCTGACGGCTGGTTTCCAGCTCAGACGCCACACGGCCCCCCTCGTGGAATGCGGTGGCCTCACCTGTGTCACCAAAGCCGGTGGTTCAAAGGGGCAAATGACTGTGACGCCCAAAGGCTCACGAAAGACAAATCTGCTGGGACACGTTTCCCATCTGTAGTTTATAAATTACACTTTTACTTTTAAGGAAAAATGCAGGTAGCTCTCAATGAACCCACAGTGCGGACGGCGGCCTCGAGTGCGCAGTTTCTTCGTGTCCAGCTGCAGCGCGTCCCCCAGCTCTCGCCACCGGTCATCGGCGCGGATGTGACAAGCAGGGATTACGCACGCGCTTCGCGTGACGGCCACAGTCGTGAGCAGAGCACGCAGACATCCGTGCCGCCGTGACGCTGACCCGCTGCTCTGGGACACGGCGATAGGCATGATCCATACCTGAAGTCGCCCCTCTGTGACATGGAGGTGACCGCCTGGGGTGACTCGTAACGGGGGAAGGACTACGAAGTGTCAGGCCCAAGGCTCAAATATCAGACGGGTGTCCGGGGCGAACCCCTGAGGTGGGGAGTGGCAGGAAGTGAAGGGCTGAGTCGCGTGGGTGTTGGGGTGACGGCCGCTTCGCAAGCAGCAGGAGCGGGTGCATAGGGTCTGGAGA
>NW_024356280.1:0-3025 GCF_902729225.1 Pteropus medius
ATGATAGATGATAGATAGATAGATAGATAGATAGATAGATAGATAGATAGATAGATAGATATTTAGATAGAAAGATAAAAGATAAGTTATATTGACGGGTAAAATTTTAACAGATATGTGGGTGGGCATGTGAGTGGGCATGTAGGTGAGATGATAGATGAATAAATGGTTTGATGAATGATTATATGTAGATAGGGTTGGGTAGAATGATAATATTTGACTAGATAAATAGAAATAAATAGATTATAAATGATAGATAAATAGCGAGATGAATAAATACATGAAGATATAAACAAATATCTGAAAAATATGCAGATAATAGAGGAATAGATAGATAAATATGAGATAATTAAAGATGTAGATAAATGGATAGATAATAGAAAGATAAACAGATAAAAAGGTAAATAAATTCATAGATACATATATAGAAATGTATATCATAGATAAATAAATAGTAGATAGATAATAAACAGAGATAGAAATAGAAAAATTAATATAAAAAGAAATGAAAAATTGACAGAGAAATAAACAAATAGATGAAAGATGATAAATAGGTAGATAGATTGATAGATAAAGAGAAAGTTGGAACATAAATAAATTGTAAAATACGTAGGCAAAAAATGATTAGTGATTTTGAAATATGATAATTTTATATATTAAGAAATACATTATTAAAAAGACTTACAGAAGTAAGATAGATTATAGGTACATGGATAGGCAGATAATAGATGATAGATGATAGATAGATAGATGATAGATAGATGATAGATAGATAGTTAAGTTATAAGATAAAAAGACACTGAGAATGAAGAGTGATTTGGAAATATATAATGATATTTTGCTATTAAGAAATATTTTAATAAAGATACATAGTTCGATAGATTGAGAGATGTAGATAAATAGATAAATATTTAGAAATATAAATAGAAGGATAGATAGATAGATAATAGATAGATAGATAGATAGATAGATAGATAGATAGATAGATACATACATACATACATACATACATACATACATACATACATACATAAATTATAGATTGATGGATGGATAGAAAGTTGGAAGGATCGAATGGATGGATGGATGGCAGATGAATTGAATGACGGTAAGACAATCCGACAAACAGAAAAAGAGTCAGACGGAAAAACAAACAAACACAGACTGGAAAACAGACAGACTGATACACACATTCAGAGATATACACATATACTGATTTAAAGAAAGATATATGATGATCCATATAAGACATATATCTATTGCAAGAAGAAAGAGATAAATCAAAGACAAAGAGTTGACAGTTAAATAAAAAGAAAAATTGATGGATATTTACATACATAAAAATTACATAGGTAGATAGCGAGCCAAATACGTAGATAAATAAAGAGGCAGAGAATTACACATCTGATAGATAATAGATGATAAGTAGATGATAGATAGATAGATAGATAGATAGATAGATAGATAGATAGATAGATAGATAGATACGTAGATACAAGGATACATTGATACATAGATACATAGATAGATAAATGGAAGAATGGATGGATAAAAAATGGATGAATGGATGGCTGGATAAATGGCTGGATAAATGGATGGATGGATAGATGGGTCAATGGTTTAATGAATGGAAAATAAATGAATGGATGAATGAATAGAAAGATAGATAAAAGAGGGTGATACATTGATTATAGAAGATATGATAGATAGATAGATACACAAAAAACAAAAAGAGATGAGAAGATGCTATATACATAAACAGATAGACTGATAAATAGATAGATGAATATGAAAGATAATACATAAATAGATGAATAGATATATAGAATCACTGAAAGATAAAAAATAGAAAAATAGATAAATGAAAGATATATGCATATATAGGTAGAAAGATGGAAAGATATATTGATAGACACATAGATGAAAACAAACATAGATTAATTAAATAATGGATGAAAAATCAAGAAAGAATAAGTCAAATATATACATAGATATACATGATAGATGAAAGGTAGACAGATGAGAAAGATGGAACAGAAATAAATTGGAAGACTCACAGAAAAAAGAACTATCAGTTATACAGAAATATATTATGACAATTTATATGTTAAAAAATACATTATTAAAGATATTTATAGAAGTTAGATGATAGAATGATAGATAAATAGATGAATAGATAGATACATAGTGAATGGATGGAAGAATGGATCGATGAAATGATGGAATGATGGATAGGTAGAGGTATATGTGGATAAATGGATATAAGGATGAATAAATGGATAGCATGATAGAGACAAAAATTAAATTGATTGATGATAGATGATAGATAAATAAATAGATCGATGATAAGATATCATTGATATCTTAATATAAATAGCTGGGTTTGGAATATTTTGATGGAATATAAATAGCTGGGTTTGGAATATTTCGATGGACAGATAGATAAATATATGAATGCATAAATGAAAGAATGGATTGATAAAATGATAATGAATAATATAAATAGATAGATGATAGCTAGCTAGCTAGATGGATAAATAAATTGATCAATGAATGGATGGATAGATGAATGAATAGATTATCTAAAGAACAGACATTTCAATAATTAATAGCTAAATAAAAAGATAGATAAATAAAAGACAAATGATTAGATCCATAGATAAAAACATAGATACATAGATAACTAAAAAATGATAATTAAAGAATAGAGATAGCGAGATTACAGATAGAAGGATAGAAAGAAGAATCGATAGACACGTTGATTATAGATAGAAAAATAGTTAAAGAAATAATAGATACATACATACATATATACATATATAAAAACATACATACATACATACATATTTCATTGAATAGAAAAAGCATGAAAAAATATAACAAAGAGTGATGGAGAATGGATAAAAAATGAAATATAAATATATTTTAAGAAACAAAAAAAATCAGCGATTTAGAAATATATTATGACAATTTTATATAATAAGAGAGATACTTCAAGATACATAAAGTTAAATAAATGACATAA